>NW_027227041.1:0-28243 GCF_037783145.1 Equus przewalskii
CGCCGGCTATGCCAGAACCACCTGGGGGACAGTCCGGGATCACCTGCCAGCCATGGCGGAACCACCTCTCACACGTACCAGAACCACCTGCCGGAGAAGCTGGAAACACGTCCTGGACAGACTGGAACCACGTGACGGCCATGCCTGAACCACCTGCCGAGCATGGCGGAACCACCTGCCGGACACGCCAAAATCACCTGCGGGCTACGCCAGAACCACTTGGACGACTCTCCGAAATGACCTGCCGGACATGTTGGAACCACCTCTCAGACGTGCCAGAAGCACGTGGCGGACAGTCCGGAATCACCTGTTGGGCATACGCAACCACCTCTGACACGTACCAGAACCACGTGCCGTGCACGCCGGAACCACCTACCGGACAGACTGGAATCAACTTTTGGGCATGCCGGAACCACCAGTCAGATGTGCCAGAAACACGTGCGGGAGACGCCGGAAGCACCTTCCGAGCACGTCGCAACTACCTGCTCAACTCGCCTGAACCACCTGCCGGACACGCCAAAATCACCTGCCCGCTACACCAGCACCACTTCGGGGACAAGCCGGAATCACGTGAGGGGCATGCCGGCACAGCCTCTCAGACTGAACCTCGTGCCGGACACCACAGAACCACCTGCCGGACAGACCGGAACCACCTGCCGGACACGCCGGAACCACCGGCTCGACCCGCCGGAACGACCGCTGGACATGCAAAATCACCTGCCGGCTACGCCGGAAACACTTGGCGAACACTCCGGAATCACCTGCCGGGCATGCCGGAACCACCTCTCAGATATGCCAGAACCACGTGCCAATGACCCCGGAAGCACCTGCCGAGCACGCCGGAACCACCTGCTCAACTCGCCAGAACCACCTGCCGGACACGCAAAAATCACCTGCCGGCTACGCCACAACCAGTTGGGGAACACTTCGGAATCACCTGCCGGGCTTGCTGGAACCACCTGCCGGTCATGCCAAAATCACCTGCCAACTACGCCAGTACCACTTGGCGGACACTGTGGAAACACCTGTCGGGCCGGCCGGAACCACATCTCAGACGTGCCAGAACCATGTGCATGAGCTGCTGGAACCACACCCCGAAGAGACGGAAAACACCTGCCAGACCCGTCTGAACAACCTGCCGAGCACGCCGGAGCCACCTGCTCGACTCGCCGGAACCACCTACCTGACATGCCCAAATCACCAGCCGGGTATGCCAGAACCACTTGGCGGACACTCTGGAATCATCTGCCGGACATGCCGGAACCAGATCTCAGACACACCTGAACCACGTGCCGGAGACGCCGGAAGCACCTGCCGAGGCATGCCGGAGCCACCTGCTCGACTCGCCAGAAACACCTGCCGGACACGCCAAAATCACCTGCCGGGTACGCCAGAACCACCTGGCGGACACTCCAAAATCACCTGTCGCGCATGCCGGAACCACCTCTCAGACGTGCCGGAAGCACGTCCCGGACACGCCAGAATCACCTACCGGACAGACCGGAACCACCTGCCAAGAACGCCGTAGCCACCTGTTCGACTCGCTGGAACCACCTGCCGGACAGGCCAATATCAACTGCTGGCTATGCCAGAACCACCTGGGGGACGGTCCGGAATCACCTGCCAGCCATGGCGGAACCACCTCTCAGACGTACCATAACCACCTGCCGGAGAAGCTGGAAACACGTCCTGGACAGTCTGGAACCACCTGCCGGCCAAGCCTGAACCACCTGCCAAGCACAACGGAACAACCTGCCAGACACGCCAAAATCACCTGCGTGTTATGCCAGAACCACTTGGAGGACTCTCTGGGATGACCTGCCGGGCATGCCGGAACCACCTCTCAGACGTGCCAGAACCATGTGGCGGACAGTCCGGAATCACCTGTTGGGCATGCGCAACCACCTCTGAGACGTACCAGAACCACATGCCGTGCAGGCTGGAACCACCTACCGGACAGACCGGAATCACCTTTCGGGCATGCCGGAACCACCTGTCAGATGTGCCAGAAACACGTGCCGGAGACGCCGGAAGCACCTGCCAAGCACGTTGGAACCACCTGCTCAACTCGCCTGAACCACCTGCCGGACATGCCAAAATCACCTGCCGACTATGCCAGAACCACTTGGCGAACAATCCGGAATCACTTGCCGGGCATGCAGGAACCACCTCTCAGACATGCCAGAACCCCGTGCCAATGACCCCGGAAGCACCAGCCGAGCACGCCGGAACCACCTGCTCGACTCGCCAGAACCACCTGCCGATCACGCAAAAATCACCTGCCGGCTACGCCACAACCAGTTGGTGAACACTTTGGAATCACCTGCCAGGCTTGCTGGAACCACCTGCCAGTCATGCCAAAATCACCTGCCAACTACGCCAGAACCGCTTGGCGGACACTGCGGAAACACCTGTCGGGCCGGCTGGAACCACATCTCAGACGTGCCAGAAACGTGTTCATGAGATGCTGGAACCACACCCCGAACAGACGGATACCACCTGCCAGAACCGCTTGAACCACCTGCTGAGCACGCCGGAAACACCTGCTCGACTCACCGGTACCACCTCCCTGAGACGCCAAAATCACCTGCTGGGTATGCCAGAACCACGTGGCGGACACTCCGGAATCATCTGCCGGACATGCCGGAACCAGCTCTCAGACACACCAGAACCAAGTGCCGGAGACGCCGGAAGCACCTGCCGAGCATGCCGGAGCCACCTGCTCGACTCGCCAGAAACACCTGCCGGACACGCCAAAATCACCTGCCGGGTACGCCAGAACCACCTGGCGGACACTCCGGAATCACCTGCCGCGCATGCCGGAACCACCTCTCAGACGTGCCGGAAGCACGTGCCAGACACGCCGGAAACACCTACTGGACAGACCGGAACCACCTGCCAAGAACGTCGGAGCCACCTGTTCGACTCGCTGGAACCACATGCCGGACAGGCCAATATCAACTGCTGGCTATGCCAGAACCACCTGGGGGACAGTCCGGGATCACCTGCCAGCCACGGCGGAACCACCTCTCAGACGTACCAGAACCACCTGCCGGAGAAGCTGGAAACACGTCCTGGACAGACTGGAACCACGTGACGGCCATGCCTGAACCACCTGCCGAGCACGGCGGAACCACCTGCCGGACACGCCAAAATCACCTGCGGGCTACGCCAGAACCACTTGGACGACTCTCCGAAATGACCTGCCGGGCATGTTGGAACCACCTCTCAGACGTGCCAGAAGCACGTGGCGGACAGTCCGGAATCACCTGTTGGGCATACGCAACCACCTCTGACACGTACCAGAACCACGTGCCGTGCACGCCGGAACCACCTACCGGACAGACCGGAATCAACTTTTGGGCATGCCGGAACCACCAGTCAGATGTGCCAGAAAGACGTGCCGGAGACGCCAGAAGCACCCGCCGAGCACGTCGCAACCACCTGCTCAACTCGCCTGAACCACCTGCCGGACACGCCAAAATCACCTGCCCGCTACACCAGCACCACTTCGGGGACAAGCCGGAATCACGTGAGGGGCATGCCGGCAGAGCCTCTCAGACTGAACCTCGTGCCGGACACCACAGAACCACCTGCCGGACAGACCGGAACCACCTGCCGGACACGCCGGAACCACCGGCTCGACCCGCCGGAATGACCGCTGGACATGCAAAATCACCTGCCGGCTACGCCGCAAACACTTGGCGAACACTCCGGAATCACCTGCCGGGCATGCCGGAACCACCTCTCAGATATGCCAGAACCACGTGCCAATGACCCCGGAAGCACCTGCCGAGCACGCCGGAACCACCTGCTCGACTCGCCGGAACCACCTGCCGGACACCCAAAAATCACCTGCCGGCTACACCACAACCAGTTGGGGAACACTTCGGAATCACCTGCCGCGCTTGCTGGAACCACCTGCTGGTCATGCCAAAATCACCAGCCAACTACGCCAGTACCACTTGGCGGACACTGTGGAAACACCTGTCGGGCCGGCCGGAACCACATCTCAGACGTGCCAGAACCATGTGCATGACATGCTGGAACCACACCCCGAACAGACGGAAAACACCTGCCAGACCCGTCTGAACAACCTGCCGAGCACGCCGGAGCCACCTGCTCGACTCGCAGGAACCACCTACCTGACATGCCAAAATCACCAGCCGGGTATGCCAGAACCACTTGGCGGACACTCCGGAATCATCTGCCGGACATGCCGGAACCAGCTCTCAGACACACCAGAACCGCGTGCCGGAGACGCTGGAAGCACCTGCCGAGCATGCCGGAGCCACCTGCTCGATTCGCCAGAAACACCTGCCGGACACGCCAAAATCACCTGCCGGGTACGCCAGAACCACCTGGCGGACACTCCGAAATCACCTGTCGCGCATGCCGGAACCACCTCTCAGACGTGCCGGAAGCACGTGCCGGACACGCCGGAATCACCTAGCGGACAGACCGGAACCACCTGCCGAGCACGCCGGAGCCAGCTGTTCGACTGGCTGGAACCACCTGCCGGACAGGCCAATATTAACTGCTGGCTATGCCAGAACCACCTGGGGGAGAGTCCGGGATCACCTGCCAGCCATGGCGGAACCACCTCTCACACGTACCAGAACCACATGCCGGAGAAGCTGGAAACACGTCCTGGACAGTCTGGAACCACCTGCCGGCCAAGCCTGAACCACCTGCCAAGCACAACGGAACAACCTGCCAGACACGCCAAAATCACCTGCGTGTTATGCCAGAACCACTTGGAGGACTCTCTGGGATGACCTGCCGGGCATGCCGGAACCACCTCTCAGACGTGCCAGAACCATGTGGCGGACAGTCCGGAATCACCTGTTGGGCATGCGCAACCACCTCTGAGACGTACCAGAACCACATGCCGTGCAGGCTGGAACCACCTACCGGACAGACCGGAATCACCTTTCGGGCATGCCGCAACCACCTGTCAGATGTGCCAGAAACACGTGCCGGAGACGCCGGAAGCACCTGCCAAGCACGTTGGAACCACCTGCTCAACTCGCCTGAACCACCTGCCGGACATGCCAAAATCACCTGCCGACTATGCCAGAACCACTTGGCGAACACTCCGGAATCACTTGCCGGGCATGCAGGAACCACCTCTCAGACATGCCAGAACCCCGTGCCAATGACCCCGGAAGCACCAGCCGAGCACGCCGGAACCACCTGCTCAACTCGCCTGAACCACCTGCCGGACACGCCAAAATCACCTGCCCGCTACACCAGCACCACTTCGGGGACAAGCCGGAATCACGTGAGGGGCATGCCGGCACAGCCTCTCAGACTGAACCTCGTGCCGGACACCACAGAACCACCTGCCGGACAGACCGGAACCACCTGCCGGACACGCCGGAACCACCGGCTCGACCCGCCGGAACGACCGCTGGACATGCAAAATCACCTGCCGGCTACGCCGCAAACACTTGGCGAACACTCCGGAATCACCTGCCGGGCATGCCGGAACCACCTCTCAGATAAGCCAGAACCACGTGCCAATGACCCCGGAAGCACCTGCCGAGCACGCCGGAACCACCTGCTCGACTCGCCAGAACCACCTGCCGGACACGCAAAAATCACCTGCCGGCTACGCCACAACCAGTTGGGGAACACTTCGGAATCACCTGCCGGGCTTGCTGGAACCACCTGCCGGTCATGCCAAAATCACCTGCCAACTACGCCAGTACCACTTGGCGGACACTGTGGAAACACCTGTCGGGCCGGCCGGAACCACATCTCACACGTGCCAGAACCATGTGCATGAGATGCTGGAACCACACCCCGAACAGACGGAAAACACCTGCCAGACCCGTCTGAACAACCTGCCGAGCACGCCGGAGCCACCTGCTCGACTCGCCGGAACCACCTACCTGACATGCCCAAATCACCAGCCGGGTATGCCAGAACCACTTGGCGGACACTCCGTAATCATCTGCCGGACATGCCGGAACCAGCTCTCAGACACACCAGAACCACGTGCCGGAGACGCCGGAAGCACCTGCCGAGCATGCCGGAGCCACCTGCTCGACTCGCCAGAAACACCTGCCGGACACGCCAAAATCACCTGCCGGGTACGCCAGAACCACCTGGCGGACACTCCGAAATCACCTGCCGCGCATGCCGGAACCACCTCTCAGACGTGCCGGAAGCACGTGCCAGACACGCCGGAAACACCTACCGGACAGACCGGAACCACCTGCCGAGCACGCCGGAGCCACCTGTTCGACTGGCTGGAACCACCTGCCGGACAGGCCAATATCAACTGCTGGCTATGCCAGAACCACCTGGGGGACAGTCCGGGATCACCTGCCAGCCATGGCGGAACCACCTCTCAGACGTACCAGAACCACCTGCCGGAGAAGCTGGAAACACGTCCTGGACAGACTGGAACCACGTGACGGCCATGCCTGAACCCGCCAGGAGAATCACCTGCGGGCTACGCCAGAACCACTTGGACGACTCTCCGAAATGACCTGCCGGGCATGTTGGAACCACCTCTCAGACGTGCCAGAAGCACGTGGCGGACAGTCCGGAATCACCTGTTGGGCATACGCAACCACCTCTGAGACGTACCAGAACCACGTGCCGTGCACGCCGGAACCACCTACCGGACAGACCGGAATCAACTTTTGGGCATGCCGGAACCACCAGTCAGATGTGCCAGAAACACGTGCCGGAGACGGCAGAAGCACCTGCCGTGTATGCCAGAACCACCTGGCGGACACTACGGAATCACCTGCCGCGCATGCCGGAACCACCTCTCAGACGTGCCGGAAGCACGTGCCAGACACGCCGGAAACACCTACCGGACAGACCGGAACCACCTGCCAAGAACGCCGGAGCCACCTGTTCGACTCGCTGGAACCACCTGCCGGACAGGCCAATATCAACTGCTGGCTATGCCAGAACCACCTGGGGGACAGTCCGGGATCACCTGCCAGCCATGGCGGAACCAGCTCTCAGACGTACCAGAACCACCTGCCGGAGAAGCTGGAAACACGTCCTGGACAGACTGGAAGCACGTGACGGCCTGCATGAACCACCTGCTGAACTCGCCTGAACCACCTGCCGGACACGCCAAAATCACCTGCCTTCTACACCATCACCACTTCGGGTACAAGCCGGAATCACGTGAGGGGCATGCCGGCACAGCCTCTCAGACTGAACCTCGTGCCGGACACCACTGAACCACCTGCCGGACAGACCGGAACCACCTGCCGGACACGCCGGAACCACCGGCTCGACCCGCCGGAACGACCGCTGGACATGCAAAATCACCTGCCGGCTACGCCGCAAACACTTGGCGAACACTCCGGAATCACCTGCCGGGCATGCCGGAACCACCTCTCAGATAAGCCAGAACCACGTGCCAATGACCCCGGAAGCACCTGCCGAGCACGCCGGAACCACCTGCTCGACTCGCCAGAACCACCTGCCGGACACGCAAAAATCACCTGCCGGCTACGCCACAACCAGTTGGGGAACACTTCGGAATCACCTGCCGGGCTTGCTGGAACCACCTGCCGGTCATGCCAAAATCACCTGCCAACTACGCCAGTACCACTTGGCGGACACTGTGGAAACACCTGTCGGGCCGGCCGGAACCACATCTCAGACGTGCCAGAACCATGTGCATGAGATGCTGGAACCACACCCCGAACAGACGGAAAACATCTGCCAGACCCGTCTGAACAACCTGCCGAGCACGCCGGAGCCACCTGCTCGACTCGCCGGAACCAGCTACCTGACATGCCCAAATCACCAGCCGGGTATGCCAGAACCACTTGGCGGACACTCCGTAATCATCTGCCGGACATGCCGGAACCAGCTCTCAGACACACCAGAACCACGTGCCGGAGACGCCGGAAGCACCTGCCGAGCATGCCGGAGCCACCTGCTCGACTCGCCAGAAACACCTGCCGGACATGCCAAAATCACCTGCCGGGTACGCCAGAACCACCTGGCGGACACTCCGAAATCACCTGCCGCGCATGCCGGAACCACCTCTCAGACGTGCCGGAAGCACGTGCCAGACACGCCGGAAACACCTACCGGACAGACCGGAACCACCTGCCGAGCACGCCGGAGCCACCTGTTCGACTGGCTGGAACCACCTGCCGGACAGGCCAATATTAACTGCTGGCTATGCCAGAACCATCTGGGGACAGTCCGGAATCACCTGCCAGCCATGGCGGAACCACCTCTCAGACGTACCAGAACCACCTGCCGGAGAAGCTGGAAACACGTCCTGGACAGACTGGAACCACGTGACGGCCATGCCTGAACCACCTGCCGAGCACGGCGGAACCACCTGCCGGACACGCCAAAATCACCTGCGTGTTATGCCAGAACCACTTGGAGGACTCTCTGGGATGACCTGCCGGGCATGCCGGAACCACCTCTCAGACGTGCCAGAACCATGTGGCGGACAGTCCGGAATCACCTGTTGGGCATACGCAACCACCTCTGAGACGTACCAGAACCACATGCCGTGCAGGCTGGAACCACCTACCGGACAGACCGGAATTAGCTTTTGGGCATGCCGGAACCACCTGTCAGATGTGCCAGAAACACGTGCCGGAGACGCCGGAAGCACCTGCCGAGCACGTCGGAACCACCTGCTCAACTCGCCTGAACCACCTGCCGGACACGCCAAAATCACCTGCCCGCTACACCAGCACCACTTCGGGGACAAGCCGGAATCACGTGAGGGGCATGCCGGCACAGCCTCTCAGACTGAACCTCGTGCCGGACACCACAGAACCACCTGCCGGACAGACCGGAACCACCTGCCGGACACGCCGGAACCACCGGCTCGACCCGCCGGAACGACCGCTGGACATGCAAAATCACCTGCCGGCTACGCCGGAAACACTTGGCGAACACTCCGGAATCACCTGCCGGTCATGCCGGAACCACCTCTCAGATATGCCAGAACCACGTGCCAATGACCCCGGAAGCACCTGCCGAGCACGCCGGAACCACCTGCTCGACTCGCCAGAACCACCTGCCGGACACGCAAAAATCACCTGCCGGCTACGCCACAACCAGTTGGGGAACACTTCGGAATCACCTGCCGGGCTTGCTGGAACCACCTGCCGGTCATGCCAAAATCACCTGCCAACTACGCCAGTACCACTTGGCGGACACTGTGGAAACACCTGTCGGGCCGGCCGGAACCACATCTCACACGTGCCAGAACCATGTGCATGAGATGCTGGAACCACACCCCGAACAGACGGAAAACACCTGCCAGACCCGTCTGAACAACCTGCCGAGCACGCCGGAGCCACCTGCTCGACTCGCCGGAACCACCTACCTGACATGCCCAAATCACCAGCCGGGTATGCCAGAACCACTTGGCGGACACTCCGGAATCATCTGCCGGACATGCGGGAACCAGCTCTCAGACACACCAGAACCACGTGCCGGAGACGCCGGAAGCACCTGCCGAGCCTGCCGGAGACACCTGCTCGACTCGCCAGAAACACCTGCCGGACACGCCAAAATCACCTGCCGGGTACGCCAGAAACACCTGGCGGACACTCCGGAATCATCTGCCGGACATGCCGGAACCAGCTCTCAGACACACCAGAACCACGTGCCGGAGACACCGGAAGCACCCGCCGAGCATGCCGGAGCCACCTACTCGACTCGCCAGAAACACCTGCCGGACACGCCAAAATCACCTGCTGGGTACGCCAGAACCACTTGGCGAACACTCCGGAATCACTTGCCGGGCATGCAGGAACCACCTCTCAGAAATGCCAGAACCCCGTGCCAATGACCCCGGAAGCACCAGCCGAGCACGCCGGAACCACCTGCTCAACTCGCCTGAACCACCTGCCGGACACGCCAAAATCACCTGCCCGCTACACCAGCACCACTTCGGGGACAAGCCGGAATCACGTGAGGGGCATGCCGGCACAGCCTCTCAGACTGAACCTCGTGCCGGACACCACAGAACCACCTGCCGGACAGACCGGAACCACCTGCCGGACACGCCGGAACCACCGGCTCCACCCGCCGGAACGACCGCTGGACATGCAAAATCACCTGCCGGCTACGCCGGAAACACTTGGCGAACACTCCGGAATCACCTGCCGGGCATGCCGGAACCACCTCTCAGATAAGCCAGAACCACGTGCCAATGACCCCGGAAGCACCTGCCGAGCACGCCGGAACCACCTGCTCAACTCGCCAGAACCACCTGCCGGACACGCAAAAATCACCTGCCGGCTACGCCACAACCAGTTGGGGAACACTTCGGAATCACCTGCCGGGCTTGCTGGAACCACCTGCCGGTCATGCCAAAATCACCTGCCAACTACGCCAGTACCACTTGGCGGACACTGTGGAAACACCTGTCGGGCCGGCCGGAACCACATCTCACACGTGCCAGAACCATGTGCATGAGATGCTGGAACCACACCCCGAACAGACGGAAAACATCTGCCAGACCCGTCTGAACAACCTGCCGAGCACGCCGGAGCCACCTGCTCGACTCGCCGGAACCACCTACCTGACATGCCCAAATCACCAGCCGGGTATGCCAGAACCACTTGGCGGACACTCCGGAATCATCTGCCGGACATGCCGGAACCAGCTCTCAGACACACCAGAACCACGTGCCGGAGACGCCGGAAGCACCTGCCGAGCACGCCGGAGCCACCTGCTCGACTTGCCGGAACCACCTACCTGACATGCCAAAATCACCAGCCGGGTATGCCTGAACCACCTCTCAGATATGCCAGAACCACGTGCCAATGACCCCGGAAGCACCTGCCGAGCACACCGGAACCACCTGCTCGACTCGCCAGAACCACCTGCCGGACACGCCAAAATCACCTGCCGGCTACGCCAGAACCACTTGGCGAACACTCCGCTTCACCTGCCGGGCATGCCGGAACCACCTCTCAGACTTGCCAGAAAAATGTTCTGGACACGCCGGTACCACCTGCCGAGTATGCCGGAACCACCTGCTCCACTCCCCAGAACCACCAGCTGGACACGCCAAAATCACCTGCCGGCTACGCCAGAACCACTCGGCAGACACTCAGGAACCACCTGCCGGGCATGCCGGAACCACCTCTCAGAGGTGCCAGAACCACATGCCGGACCCTCCGGAATCACCTGCCGGGCATGCCAGAACCATCTCTCAGACGTGCCAGAACCATGTTCCGGACACGCCGGTACCACCTGCCGAGCTCGCCGGAACCACCTGCTGGACACGCCAAAATCACCTGCCGGCTACGCCAGAACCACTCGGCAGACACTCTGGAATCACATGTCAGGCATTCCGGAACCACCTCTCAGAGGTGCCAGAACCACATCCCGGACACTCCGGAATCACCTGCCGGGCATGCCAGAACCATCTCTCTGACGTGCCAAAACCATGTTCCAGACACGCCGGTACCACCTGCCGAGCTCGCCGGAACCACATGCTGGACATGCCGGAACCACCTGCCTCACAGGCCAAAATCGTATGCCGGCTACGGCAAAACTACTTGGTGGACACTCCAGAATCACCTTGCGGGCATGCCGGAACCACGTCATGGACAGACGGAAGACACCTGCCGGACCTGCCGGAACCACCTGCCGAGCACGCCGGAACCAACTGCTCGACTCACCAGAGCCACCTGCCGGACACATCAGAAACACCTGCGGGGTACGCCAGAACCACTTGGAGGACTCTCCGGGATCACCTGCCGGGCATGCCGGATCCACCTCTCAGACGTGCCAGAACCATGTGCCGGACACGCCGCAACCACCTGCCGAGTATGCCGGAACCACCTGCTCCACTCCCCAGAACCACCTGCTGGACACGCCAAAATCACCTGCCGGCTATGCCAGAACCACTCGGCAGACACTCCGGAACCACCTCCAGGACAGACCGGAACCACCTGCCGGACACGCCGGGACCACCTGCTTGACTCGCCAGAACCACCTGCCGGTCACACCAAAATCACCTGCCGGCTACGAAAGAACCACTTGGCGGACACTCCAGAATCACCTGCCGGGCATGCCAGCACAACCTCTCCGAAGTGCCAGAAGCACGTGCCGGACAGGCCGGAACCATCTCCCGGACAGACCGGAAACACAGGAAACACTCGCCGGAACCACCTGCTTGACTCACCGGTCACACCTGCCGGACATGCCAAAATCACCTGCCCGCTACACCAGAACCACTTGGTGGACAAGCCGGAATCACGTGACGTGCATGCCGACACAACCTCTCAGACGTGCCAGAACCTCGTGCCGGACACCCCAGAACCACCTGCTGGACAGACGGGAACCACCTGCCGGACACGCTGGAACCAACGTCTCGACTCGCCGGAACCACCGCCGGACATGCAAAATCACCCGCCGGCTACGCCAGAACCACTTGGCGAACACTCCGGAATCACCTGACGGACATGCTGGAACCGCCTCTCAGACTTGCCAGAACCATGTTACGGACACGCCGGTACCACCTGCCGAGTATACCGGAACCAGCTGATCCACTCCCCAGAACCACCTACTTGACACGCCAAAATCAGTTGCTGGCTATGCAAGAACCACTCGGCAGACACTCCGGAATCACATGTCAGGCATTCCGGAACCACCTCTCAGAGGTGCCAGAAGCACGTGGCGGACAGTCCGGAATCACCTGTTGGGCATACGCAACCACCTCTGACACATACCAGAACCACGTGCCGTGCACGCCGGAACCACCTACCGGACAGACCGGAATCAACTTTTGGGCATGCCGGAACCACCAGTCAGATGTGCCAGAAACACGTGCCGGAGACGCCGGAAGCCCCTGCCGAGCACGTCGCAACCACCTGCTCAACTCGCCTGAACCACCTGCCGGACACGCCAAAATCACCTGCCCGCTACACCAGCACCACTTCGGGGACAAGCCGGAATCACGTGAGGGGCATGCCGGCACAGCCTCTCAGACTGAACCTCGTGCCGGACACCACAGAACCACCTGCCGGACAGACCGGAACCACCTGCCGGACACGCCGGAACCACCGGCTCGACCCGCCGGAACGACCGCTGGACATGCAAAATCACCTGCCGGCTACGCCGGAAACACTTGGCGAACACTCCGGAATCACCTGCCGGGCATGCCGGAACCACCTCTCAGATATGCCAGAACCACGTGCCAATGACCCCGGAAGCACCTGCCGAGCACGCCGGAACCACCTGCTCGACTCGCCAGAACCACCTGCCGGACACGCAAAAATCACCTGCCGGCTACGCCACAACCAGTTGGGGAACACTTCGGAATCACCTGCCGGGCTTGCTGGAACCACCTGCCGGTCATGCCAAAATCACCTGCCAACTACGCCAGTACCACTTGGCGGACACTGTGGAAACACCTGTTGGGCCGGCCGGAACCACATCTCAGACGTGCCAGAACCATGTGCATGAGATGCTGGAACCACACCCCGAAGAGACGGAAAACACCTGCCAGACCCGTCTGAACAACCTGCCGAGCACGCCGGAGCCACCTGCTCGACTCGCCGGAACCACCTACCTGACATGCCCAAATCACCAGCCGGGTATGCCAGAACCACTTGGCGGACACTCTGGAATCATCTGCCGGACATGCCGGAACCAGATCTCAGACACACCTGAACCACGTGCCGGAGACGCCGGAAGCACCTGCCGAGGCATGCCGGAGCCACCTGCTCGACTCGCCAGAAACACCTGCCGGACACGCCAAAATCACCTGCCGGGTACGCCAGAACCACCTGGCGGACACTCCAAAATCACCTGTCGCGCATGCCGGAACCACCTCTCAGACGTGCCGGAAGCACGTCCCGGACACGCCAGAATCACCTACCGGACAGACCGGAACCACCTGCCAAGAACGCCGTAGCCACCTGTTCGACTCGCTGGAACCACCTGCCGGACAGGCCAATATCAACTGCTGGCTATGCCAGAACCACCTGGGGGACGGTCCGGAATCGCCTGCCAGCCATGGCGGAACCACCTCTCAGACGTACCATAACCACCTGCCGGAGAAGCTGGAAACACGTCCTGGACAGTCTGGAACCACCTGCCGGCCAAGCCTGAACCACCTGCCAAGCACAACGGAACAACCTGCCAGACACGCCAAAATCACCTGCGTGTTATGCCAGAACCACTTGGAGGACTCTCTGGGATGACCTGCCGGGCATGCCGGAACCACCTCTCAGACGTGCCAGAACCATGTGGCGGACAGTCCGGAATCACCTGTTGGGCATGCGCAACCACCTCTGAGACGTACCAGAACCACATGCCGTGCAGGCTGGAACCACCTACCGGACAGACCGGAATCACCTTTCGGGCATGCCGGAACCACCTGTCAGATGTGCCAGAAACACGTGCCGGAGACGCCGGAAGCACCTGCCAAGCACGTTGGAACCACCTGCTCAACTCGCCTGAACCACCTGCCGGACATGCCAAAATCACCTGCCGACTATGCCAGAACCACTTGGCGAACAATCCGGAATCACTTGCCGGGCATGCAGGAACCACCTCTCAGACATGCCAGAACCCCGTGCCAATGACCCCGGAAGCACCAGCCGAGCACGCCGGAACCACCTGCTCGACTCGCCAGAACCACCTGCCGATCACGCAAAAATCACCTGCCGGCTACGCCACAACCAGTTGGTGAACACTTTGGAATCACCTGCCAGGCTTGCTGGAACCACCTGCCAGTCATGCCAAAATCACCTGCCAACTACGCCAGAACCGCTTGGCGGACACTGCGGAAACACCTGTCGGGCCGGCTGGAACCACATCTCAGACGTGCCAGAAACGTGTTCATGAGATGCTGGAACCACACCCCGAACAGACGGATACCACCTGCCAGAACCGCTTGAACCACCTGCTGAGCACGCCGGAAACACCTGCTCGACTCACCGGTACCACCTCCCTGAGACGCCAAAATCACCTGCTGGGTATGCCAGAACCACGTGGCGGACACTCCGGAATCATCTGCCGGACATGCCGGAACCAGCTCTCAGACACACCAGAACCAAGTGCCGGAGACGCCGGAAGCACCTGCCGAGCATGCCGGAGCCACCTGCTCGACTCGCCAGAAACACCTGCCGGACACGCCAAAATCACCTGCCGGGTACGCCAGAACCACCTGGCGGACACTCCGGAATCACCTGCCGCGCATGCCGGAACCACCTCTCAGACGTGCCGGAAGCACGTGCCAGACACGCCGGAAACACCTACCGGACAGACCGGAACCACCTGCCAAGAACGTCGGAGCCACCTGTTCGACTCGCTGGAACCACATGCCGGACAGGCCAATATCAACTGCTGGCTATGCCAGAACCACCTGGGGGACAGTCCGGGATCACCTGCCAGCCATGGCGGAACCACCTCTCAGACGTACCAGAACCACCTGCCGGAGAAGCTGGAAACACGTCCTGGACAGACTGGAACCACGTGACGGCCATGCCTGAACCACCTGCCGAGCACGGCGGAACCACCTGCCGGACACGCCAAAATCACCTGCGGGCTACGCCAGAACCACTTGGACGACTCTCCGAAATGACCTGCCGGGCATGTTGGAACCACCTCTCAGACGTGCCAGAAGCACGTGGCGGACAGTCCGGAATCACCTGTTGGGCATACGCAACCACCTCTGACACGTACCAGAACCACGTGCCGTGCACGCCGGAACCACCTACCGGACAGACCGGAATCAACTTTTGGGCATGCCGGAACCACCAGTCAGATGTGCCAGAAAGACGTGCCGGAGACGCCAGAAGCACCCGCCGAGCACGTCGCAACCACCTGCTCAACTCGCCTGAACCACCTGCCGGACACGCCAAAATCACCTGCCCGCTACACCAGCACCACTTCGGGGACAAGCCGGAATCACGTGAGGGGCATGCCGGCACAGCCTCTCAGACTGAACCTCGTGCCGGACACCACAGAACCACCTGCCGGACAGACCGGAACCACCTGCCGGACACGCCGGAACCACCGGCTCGACCCGCCGGAATGACCGCTGGACATGCAAAATCACCTGCCGGCTACGCCGCAAACACTTGGCGAACACTCCGGAATCACCTGCCGGGCATGCCGGAACCACCTCTCAGATATGCCAGAACCACGTGCCAATGACCCCGGAAGCACCTGCCGAGCACGCCGGAACCACCTGCTCGACTCGCCGGAACCACCTGCCGGACACCCAAAAATCACCTGCCGGCTACACCACAACCAGTTGGGGAACACTTCGGAATCACCTGCCGCGCTTGCTGGAACCACCTGCCGGTCATGCCAAAATCACCAGCCAACTACGCCAGTACCACTTGGCGGACACTGTGGAAACACCTGTCGGGCCGGCCGGAACCACATCTCAGACGTGCCAGAACCATGTGCATGAGATGCTGGAACCACACCCCGAACAGATGGAAAACACCTGCCAGACCCGTCTGAACAACCTGCCGAGCACGCCGGAGCCACCTGCTCGACTCGCAGGAACCACCTACCTGACATGCCAAAATCACCAGCCGGGTATGCCAGAACCACTTGGCGGACACTCCGGAATCATCTGCCGGACATGCCGGAACCAGCTCTCAGACACACCAGAACCGCGTGCCGGAGACGCCGGAAGCACCTGCCGAGCATGCCGGAGCCACCTGCTCGACTCGCCAGAAACACCTGCCGGACACGCCAAAATCACCTGCCGGGTACGCCAGAACCACCTGGCGGACACTCCGAAATCACCTGTCGCGCATGCCGGAACCACCTCTCAGACGTGCCGGAAGCACGTGCCGGACACGCCGGAATCACCTAGCGGACAGACCGGAACCACCTGCCGAGCACGCCGGAGCCAGCTGTTCGACTGGCTGGAACCACCTGCCGGACAGGCCAATATCAACTGCTGGCTATTCCAGAAACACCTGGGGGATAGTCAGGGATCACCTGCCAGCCATGGCGGAACCACCTCTCAGACGTACCAGAACCACCTGCCGGAGAAGCTGGAAACACGTCCTGGACAGACTGGAACCACGTGACGGCCTTGCCTGAACCACCTGCCGAGCACGGCGGAACCACCTGCCGGACACGCCAAAATCACCTGCGGGCTACGCCAGAACCACTTGGACGACTCTCCGAAATGACCTGCCGGGCATGTTGGAACCACCTCTCAGACGTACCAGAAGCACGTGGCGGACAGTCCGGAATCACCTGTTGGGCATACGCAACCACCTCTGAGACGTACCAGAACCACGTGCCGTGCACGCCGGAACCACCTATCGGACAGACCGGAATTCGCTTTTGGGCATGCCGGAACCACCAGTCAGATGTGCCAGAAACACGTGCCGGAGACGCCGGAAGCACCTGCCGAGCACGTCGCAACCACCTGCTCAACTCGCCTGAACCACCTGCCGCACACGCCAAAATCACCTGCCCGCTACACCAGCACCACTTCGGGGACAAGCCGGAATCACGTGAGGGGCATGCCGGCACAGCCTCTCAGACTGAACCTCGTGCCGGACACCACAGAACCACCTGCCGGACAGACCGGAACCACCTGCCGGACACGCCGGAACCACCGGCTCGACCCGCCGGAACGACCGCTGGACATGCAAAATCACCTGCCGGCTACGCCGGAAACACTTGGCGAACACTCCGGAATCACCTGCCGCTCATGCCGGAACCACCTCTCAGATATGCCAGAACCATGTGCCAATGACCCCTGAAGCACCTGCCGAGCACGCCGGAACCACCTGCTCGACTCGCCAGAACCACCTGCCGGACACGCAAAAATCACCTGCCGGCTACGCCACAACCAGTTGGGGAACACTTCGGAATCACCTGCCGGGCTTGCTGGAACCACCTGCCGGTCATGCCAAAATCACCTGCCAACTACGCCAGTACCACTTGGCGGACACTGTGGAAACACCTGTCGGGCCGGCCGGAACCACATCTCACACGTGCCAGAACCATGTGCATGAGATGCTGGAACCACACCCCGAACAGACGGAAAACACCTGCCAGACCCGTCTGAACAACCTGCCGAGCACGCCGGAGCCACCTGCTCGACTCGCCGGAACCACCTACCTGACATGCCCAAATCACCAGCCGGGTATGCCAGAACCACTTGGCGGACACTCCGGAATCATCTGCCGGACATGCCGGAACCAGCTCTCAGACACACCAGAACCACGTGCCGGAGACGCCGGAAGCACCTGCCGAGCCTGCCGGAGACACCTGCTCGACTCGCCAGAAACACCTGCCGGACACGCCAAAATCACCTGCCGGGTACGCCAGAAACACCTGGCGGACACTCCGGAATCACCTGCCGCGCATGCCGGAACCACCTCTCAGACGTGCCGGAAGCACGTGCCGGACACGCCGGAATCACCTACCGGACAGACCGGAACCACCTGCCGAGCATGCCGGAGCCACCTGTTCGACTGGCTGGAACCACCTGCCGGACAGGCCAATATCAACTGCTGGCTATGCCGGAACCACCTGCGGGACGGTCCGGAATCACCTGCCAGCCATGGCGGAACCACCTCTCAGACGTACCAGAACCACCTGCCGGAGAAGCTGGAAACACGTCCTGGACAGTCTGGAACCACCTGCCGGCCAAGCCTGAACCACCTGCCAAGCACAACGGAACAACCTGCCAGACACGCCAAAATCACCTGCGTGTTATGCCAGAACCACTTGGAGGACTCTCTGGGATGACCTGCCGGGCATGCCGGAACCACCTCTCAGACGTGCCAGAACCATGTGGCGGACAGTCCGGAATCACCTGTTGGGCATGCGCAACCACCTCTGAGACGTACCAGAACCACATGCCGTGCAGGCTGGAACCACCTACCGGACAGACCGGAATCACCTTTCGGGCATGCCGGAACCACCTGTCAGATGTGCCAGAAACACGTGCCGGAGACGCCGGAAGCACCTGCCAAGCACGTTGGAACCACCTGCTCAACTCGCCTGAACCACCTGCCGCTCACGCCAAAATCACCTGCCCGCTACACCAGCACCACTTCGTGGACAAGCCGGAATCACGTGAGGGGCATGCCAGCACAGCCTCTGAGACTGAACCTCGTGCCGGACACCACAGAACCACCTGCCGGACAGACCGGAACCACCTGCCGGACACGCCGGAACCACCGGCTCGACCCGCCGGAACGACCGCTGGACATGCAAAATCACCTGCCGGCTACGCCGGAAACACTTGGCGAACACTCCGGAATCACCTGCCGGGCATGCCGGAACCACCTCTCAGATATGCCAGAACCACGTGCCAATGACCCCGGAAGCACCTGCCGAGCACGCCAGAACCACCTGCTCTTCTCGCCAGAACCACCTGCCGGACACGCAAAATCACCTGCCGGCTACGCCACAACCAGTTGGGGAACACTTCGGAATCACCTGCCGGGCTTGCTGGAACCACCTGCCGGTCATGCCAAAATCACCTGCCAACTACGCCAGTACCACTTGGCGGACACTGTGGAAACACCTGTCGGGCCGGCCGGAACCACATCTCACACGTGCCAGAACCATGTGCATGAGATGCTGGAACCACACCCCGAACAGACGGAAAACACCTGCCAGACCCGTCTGAACAACCTGCCGAGCACGCCGGAGCCACCTGCTCGACTCGCCGGAACCACCTACCTGACATGCCCAAATCACCAGCCGGGTATGCCAGAACCACTTGGCGGACACTCCGGAATCATCTGCCGGACATGCCGGAACCAGCTCTCAGACACACCAGAACCACGTGCCGGAGACGCCGGAAGCACCTGCCGAGCATGCCGGAGCCATCTGCTCAACTCGCCAGAAACACCTGCCGGACACGCCAAAATCACCTGCCGGGTACGCCAGAACCACCTGGCGGACACTACGGAATCACCTGCCCTCATGCCGGAACCACCTCTCAGACGTGCCGGAAGCACGTGCCAGAGACGCCGGAAACACCTACCGGACAGACCGGAACCACCTGCCAAGAACGCCGGAGCCACCTGTTCGACTCGCTGGAACCACCTGCCGGACAGGCCAATATCAACTGCTGGCTATGCCAGAACCACCTGGGGGACGGTCTGGAATCACCTGCCAGCCATGGCGGAACCACCTCTCAGACGTACAAGAACCACCTGCCGGAGAAGCTGGAAACACGTCCTGGACAGTCTATAACCACCTGCCGGCCAAGCCTGAACCACCTGCCAAGCACAACGGAACAACCTGCCAGACACGCCAAAATCACCTGCGTGTTATGCCAGAACCACTTGGAGGACTCTCTGGGATGACCTGCCGGGCATGCCGGAACCACCTCTCAGACGTGCCAGAACCATGTGGCGGACAGTCCGGAATCACCTGTTGGGCATGCGCAACACCTCTGAGACGTACCAGAACCACATGCCGTGCAGGCTGGTACCACCTACCGGACAGACCGGAATCACCTTTCGGGCATGCCGGAACCACCTGTCAGGTGTGCCAGAAACACGTGCCGGAGACGCCGGAAGCACCTGCCAAGCACGTTGGAACCACCTGCTCAACTCGCCTGAACCACCTGCCGGACATGCCAAAATCACCTGCCGACTATGCCAGAACCACTTGGCGAACACTCCGGAATCACTTGCCGGCCATGCAGGAACCACCTCTCAGACATGCCAGAACCCCGTGCCAATGACCCCGGAAGCACCAGCCGAGCACGCCGGAACCACCTGCTCGACTCGCCAGAACCACCTGCCGATCACGCAAAAATTACCCGCCGGCTACGCCACAACCAGTTGGTGAACACTTTGGAATCACCTGCCAGGCTTGCTGGAACCACCTGCCAGTCATGCCAAAATCACCTGCCAACTACGCCAGAACCGCTTGGCAGACACTGCGGAAACACCTGTCGGGCCGGCTGGAACCACATCTCAGACGTGCCAGAAACGTGTTCATGAGATGCTGGAACCACACCCCGAACAGACGGATACCACCTGCCAGAACCGCCTGAACCACCTGCTGAGCACGCCGGAACCACCTGCTCGACTCACCGGTACCACCTCCCTGACATGCCAAAATCACCTGCTGGGTATGCCAGAACCACTTGGCGGACACTCCGGAATCATCTGCCGGACATGCCGGAACCAGCTCTCAGACACACCAGAACCATGTGCCGGACACGCCGCAACCACCTGCCGAGTATGCCGGAACCACCTGCTCCACTCCCCAGAACCACCTGCTGGACACGCCAAAATCACCTGCCGGCTATGCCAGAACCACTCGGCAGACACTCCGGAACCACCTCCAGGACAGACCGGAACCACCTGCCGGACACGCCGGGACCACCTGCTTGACTCGCCAGAACCACCTGCCGGTCACACCAAAATCACCTGCCGGCTACGAAAGAACCACTTGGCGGACACTCCAGAATCACCTGCCGGGCATGCCAGCACAACCTCTCCGAAGTGCCAGAAGCACGTGCCGGACAGGCCGGAACCATCTCCCGGACAGACCGGAAACACAGGAAACACTCGCCGGAACCACCTGCTTGACTCACCGGTCACACCTGCCGGACATGCCAAAATCACCTGCCCGCTACACCAGAACCACTTGGTGGACAAGCCGGAATCACGTGACGTGCATGCCGACACAACCTCTCAGACGTGCCAGAACCTCGTGCCGGACACCCCAGAACCACCTGCTGGACAGACGGGAACCACCTGCCGGACACGCTGGAACCAACGTCTCGACTCGCCGGAACCACCGCCGGACATGCAAAATCACCCGCCGGCTACGCCAGAACCACTTGGCGAACACTCCGGAATCACCTGACGGACATGCTGGAACCGCCTCTCAGACTTGCCAGAACCATGTTACGGACACGCCGGTACCACCTGCCGAGTATACCGGAACCAGCTGATCCACTCCCCAGAACCACCTACTTGACACGCCAAAATCAGTTGCTGGCTATGCAAGAACCACTCGGCAGACACTCCGGAATCACATGTCAGGCATTCCGGAACCACCTCTCAGAGGTGCCAGAAGCACGTGGCGGACAGTCCGGAATCACCTGTTGGGCATACGCAACCACCTCTGAGACGTACCAGAACCACGTGCCGTGCACGCCGGAACCACCTACCGGACAGACCGGAATCAACTTTTGGGCATGCCGGAACCACCAGTCAGATGTGCCAGAAACACGTGCCGGAGACGCCGGAAGCACCTGCCGAGCACGTCGCAACCACCTGCTCAACTCGCCTGAACCACCTGCCGGACACGCCAAAATCACCTGCCCGCTACACCAGCACCACTTCGGGGACAAGCCGGAATCACGTGAGGGGCATGCCGGCACAGCCTCTCAGACTGAACCTCGTGCCGGACACCACAGAACCACCTGCCGGACAGACCTGAACCACCTGCCGGACACGCCGGAACCACCGGCTCGACCCGCCGGAACGACCGCTGGACATGCAAAATCACCTGCCGGCTACGCCGGAAACACTTGGCGAACACTCCGGAATCACCTGCCGGGCATGCCGGAACCACCTCTCAGATAAGCCAGAACCACGTGCCAATGACCCCGGAAGCACCTGCCGAGCAAGCCGGAACCACCTGCTCGACTCGCCAGAACCACCTGCCGGACACGCAAAAATCACCTGCCGGCTACGCCACAACCAGTTGGGGAACACTTCGGAATCACCTGCCGGGCTTGCTGGAACCACCTGCCGGTCATGCCAAAATCACCTGCCAACTACG
This sequence comes from Equus przewalskii, assembly GCF_037783145.1. Taxonomy (NCBI): domain Eukaryota; kingdom Metazoa; phylum Chordata; class Mammalia; order Perissodactyla; family Equidae; genus Equus; species Equus przewalskii. The sequence goes on from NW_027227041.1 coordinate 22,741, forward strand.
CCAGTACCACTTGGCGGACACTGTGGAAACACCTGTCGGGCCGGCCGGAACCACATCTCATACGTGCCAGAACCATGTGCATGAGATGCTGGAACCACACCCCGAACAGACGGAAAACACCTGCCAGACCCGTCTGAACAACCTGCCGAGCACGCCGGAGCCACCTGCTCGACTCGCCGGAACCACCTACCTGACATGCCCAAATCACCAGCCGGGTATGCCAGAACCACTTGGCGGACACTCCGGAATCATCTGCCGGACATGCCGGAACCAGCTCTCAGACACACCAGAACCACGTGCCGGAGACGCCGGAAGCACCTGCCGAGCATGCCGGAGCCACCTGCTCGACTCGCCAGAAACACCTGCCGGACACGCCAAAATCACCTGCCGGGTACGCCAGAACCACCTGGCGGACACTCCGAAATCACCTGTCGCGCATGCCGGAACCACCTCTCAGACGTGCCGGAAGCACGTGCCGGACACGCCGGAATCACCTACCGGACAGACCGGAACCACCTGCCGAGCACGCCAGAGCCACCTGTTCGACTGGCTGGAACCACCTGCCGGACAGGCCAATATTAACTGCTGGCTATGCCAGAACCACCTGGTGGAGAGTCCGGGATCACCTGCCAGCCATGGCGGAACCACCTCTCACACGTACCAGAACCACCTGCCGGAGAAGCTGGAAACACGTCCTGGACAGTCTGGAACCACCTGCCGGCCAAGCCTGAACCACCTGCCAAGCACAACGGAACAACCTGCCAGACACGCCAAAATCACCTGCGTGTTATGCCAGAACCACTTGGAGGACTCTCTGGGATGACCTGCCGGGCATGCCGGAACCACCTCTCAGAAGTGCCAGAACCATGTGGCGGACAGTCCGGAATCACCTGTTGGGCATGCGCAACCACCTCTGAGACGTACCAGAACCACATGCCGTGCAGGCTGGAACCACCTACCGGACAGACCGGAATCACCTTTCGGGCATGCCGGAACCACCTGTCAGATGTGCCAGAAACACGTGCCGGAGACGCCGGAAGCACCTGCCAAGCACGTTGGAACCACCTGCTCAACTCGCCTGAACCACCTGCCGGACATGCCAAAATCACCTGCCGACTATGCCAGAACCACTTGGCGAACACTCCGGAATCACTTGCCGGGCATGCAGGAACCACCTCTCAGACATGCCAGAACCCCGTGCCAATGACCCCGGAAGCACCAGCCGAGCACGCCGGAACCACCTGCTCAACTCGCCTGAACCACCTGCCGGACACGCCAAAATCACCTGCCCGCTACACCAGCACCACTTCGGGGACAAGCCGGAATCACGTGAGGGGCATGCCGGCACAGCGTCTCAGACTGAACCTCGTGCCGGACACCACAGAACCACCTGCCGGACAGACCGGAACCACCTGCCGGACACGCCGGAACCACCGGCTCGACCCGCCGGAACGACCGCTGGACATGCAAAATCACCTGCCGGCTACGCCGGAAACACTTGGCGAACACTCCGGAATCACCTGGAGGGCATGCCGGAACCACCCATCAGATATGCCAGAACCACGTGCCAATGACCCCGGAAGCACCTGCCGAGCACGCCGGAACCACCTGCTCGACTCGCCAGAACCACCTGCCGGACACGCAAAACTCACCTGCCGGCTACGCCACAACCAGTTGCGGAACATTTCGGAATCACCTGCCGGGCTTGCTGGAACCACCTGCCGGTCATGCCAAAATCACCTGCCAACTACGCCAGTACCACTTGGCGGACACTGTGGAAACACCTGTCGGGCCGGCCGGAACCACATCTGACACGTGCCAGAACCATGTGCATGAGATGCTGGAACCACACCCCGAACAGACGGAAAACACCTGCCAGACCCGTCTGAACAACCTGCCGAGCACGCCGGAGCCACCTGCTCGACTCGCCGGAACCACCTACCTGACATGCCCAAATCACCAGCCGGGTATGCCAGAACCACTTGGCGGACACTCCGGAATCATCTGCCGGACATGCCGGAACCAGCTCTCAGACACACCAGAACCACGTGCCGGAGACGCCGGAAGCACCTGCCGAGCATGCCGGAGCCACCTGCTCGACTCACCAGAAACACCTGCCAGACACGCCAAAATCACCTGCCGGGTACGCCAGAACCACCTGGCGGACACTCCGAAATCACCTGTCGCGCATGCCGGAACCACCTCTCAGACGTGCCGGAAGCACGTGCCGGACACGCCGGAATCACCTACCGGACAGACCGGAACCACCTGCCGAACACGCCGGAGCCACCTGTTCGACTGGCTGGAACCACCTGCCGGACAGGCCAATATTAACTGCTGGCTATGCCAGAACCACCTGGGGGACAGTCCGGGATCACCTGCCAGCCATGGCGGAACCACCTCTCACACGTACCAGAACCACCTGCCGGAGAAGCTGGAAACACGTCCTGGACAGTCTGGAACCACCTGCCGGCCAAGCCTGAACCACCGGCCAAGCACAACGGAACAACCTGTCAGACACGCCAAAATCACCTGCGTGTTATGCCAGAACCACTTGGAGGACTCTCTGGGATGACCTGCCGGGCATGCCGGAACCACCTCTCAGACATGCCAGAAGCACGTGGCGGACAGTCCGGAATCACCTGTTGGGCATGCGCAACCACCTCTGAGACGTACCAGAACCACATGCCGTGCAGGCTGGAACCACCTACCGGACAGACCGGAATCACCTTTCGGGCATGCCGGAACCACCTGTCAGATGTGCCAGAAACACGTGCCGGAGACGCCGGAAGCACCTGCCAAGCACGTTGGAACCACCTGCTCAACTCGCCTGAACCACCTGCCGGACATGCCAAAATCACCTGCCGACTATGCCAGAACCACTTGGCGAACACTCCGGAATCACTTGCCGGGCATGCAGGAACCACCTCTCAGACATGCCAGAACCCCGTGCCAATGACCCCGGAAGCACCAGCCGAGCACGCCGGAACCACCTGCTCAACTCGCCTGAACCACCTGCCGGACACGCCAAAATCACCTGCCCGCTACACCAGCACCACTTCGGGGACAAGCCGGAATCACGTGAGGGGCATGCCGGCACAGCCTCTCAGACTGAACCTCGTGCCGGACACCACAGAACCACCTGCCGGACAGACCGGAACCACCTGCCGGACACGCCGGAACCACCGGCTCGACCCGCCGGAACGACCGCTGGACATGCAAAATCACCTGCCGGCTACGCCGGAAACACTTGGCGAACACTCCGGAATCACCTGCCGGGCATGCCGGAACCACCTCTCATATAAGCCAGAACCACGTGCCAATGACCCCGGAAGCAACTGCCGAGCACGCCAGAACCACCTGCTCGACTCGCCAGAACCACCTGCCGGACACGCAAAAATCACCTGCCGGCTACGCCACAACCAGTTGGGGAACACTTCGGAATCACCTGCCGGGCTTGCTGGAACCACCTGCCGGTCATGCCAAAATCACCTGCCAACTACGCCAGTACCACTTGGCGGACACTGTGGAAACACCTGTCGGGCCGGCCGGAACCACATCTCACACGTGCCAGAACCATGTGCATGAGATGCTGGAACCACACCCCGAACAGACGGAAAACACCTGCCAGACCCGTCTGAACAACCTGCCGAGCACGCCGGAGCCACCTGCTCGACTCGCCGGAACCACCTACCTGACATGCCCAAATCACCAGCCGGGTATGCCAGAACCACTTGGCGGACACTCCGGAATCATCTGCCGGACATGCCGGAACCAGCTCTCAGACACACCAGAACCACGTGCCGGAGACGCCGGAAGCACCTGCCGAGCATGCCGGAGCCACCTGCTCGACTCGCCAGAAACACCTGCCGGACACGCCAAAATCACCTGCCGGGTACGCCAGAACCACCTGGCGGACACTCCGAAATCACCTGTCGCGCATGCCGGAACCACCTCTCAGACGTGCCGGAAGCACGTGCCGGACACGCCGGAATCACCTAGCGGACAGACCGGAACCACCTGCCGAGCACGCCGGAGCCACCTGTTCGACTGGCTGGAACCACCTGCCGGACAGGCCAATATTAACTGCTGGCTATGACAGAACCACCTGGGGGACAGTCCGGGATCACCTGCCAGCCATGGCGGAACCACCTCTCAGACGTACCAGAACCACCTGCCGGAGAAGCTGGAAACACGTCCTGGACAGACTGGAACCACGTGACGGCCATGCCTGAACCACCTGCCGAGCATGGCGGAACCACCTGCCGGACACGCCAAAATCACCTGCGGGCTACGCCAGAACCACTTGGACGACTCTCCGAAATGACCTGCCGGGCATGTAGGAACCACCTCTCAGACGTGCCAGAAGCACGTGGCGGACAGTCTGGAATCACCTGATGGGCACACGCAACCACCTCTGAGACGCACCAGAACCACGTGCCGTGCACGCCGGAACCACCTACCGGACAGACCGGAATCAACTTTTGGCATGCCGGAACCACCAGTCAGATGAGCCAGAAACACGTGCCGGAGACGCCGGAAGCACCTGCCGAGCACGTCGCAACCACCTGCTCAACTCGCCTGAACCACCTGCCGCACACGCCAAAATCACCTGCCCGCTACACCAGCACCACTTCGGGGACAAGCCGGAATCACGTGAGGGGCATGCCGGCACAGCCTCTCAGACTGAACCTCGTGCCGGACACCACAGAACCACCTGCCGGACAGACCGGAAACACCTGCCGGACACGCCGGAACCACCGACTCGACCCGCCGGAACGACCGCTGGACATGCAAAATCACCTGCCGGCTACGCCGGAAACACTTGGCGAACACTCCGGAATCATCTGCCGGGCATGCCGGAACCACCTCTCAGATATGCCAGAACCACGTGCCAATGACCCCGGAAGCAACTGCCGAGCACGCCGGAACCACCTGCTCGACTCGCCAGAACCACCTGCCGGACACGCAAAAATCACCTGCCGGCTACGCCACCACCAGTTGGGGAACACTTCGGAATCACCTGCCGGGCTTGCAGGAACCACCTGCCGGTCATGCCAAAATCACCTGCCAACTACGCCAGTACCACTTGGCGGACACTGTGGAAACACCTGTCGGGCCGGCCGGAACCACATCTCAGACGTGCCAGAAACGTGCTCATGAGATGCTGGAACCACACCCCGACCAGACGGATACCACCTGCCAGAACCGCCTGAACCACCTGCTGAGCACGCCGGAACCCACTGCTCGACTCACCGGTACCACCTCCCTGACACGCCAAAATCACCTGCCGGGTATGCCAGAACCACTTGGCGGACACTCCGGAATCATCTGCCGGACATGCCAGAACCAGCTCACAGACACAACAGAACCACGTGCCGGAGACGCCAGAAGCACCTGCGGAGCATGCCGGAGCCACCTGCTCGACTCGCCAGAAACACCTGCCGGACACGCCAAAATCACCTGCCGGGTACGCCAGAACCACCTGGCGGACACTCCGAAA
>NW_027227042.1:0-14854 GCF_037783145.1 Equus przewalskii
AGAGGTGGTTCCGGCATGCGCGGCAGGTGATTCCGTAGTGTCCGCCAGGTGTTTCTGGCATACCCGGCAGGTGATTTTGGCGTTTCCGGCAGGTGTTTCTGGCGAGTCGAGCAGGTGGCTCCGGCATGCTCGCCAGGTGCTTCCGGCGTCTCCGGCACGTCTGAGAGGTGGTTCCGGCATGCGCGACAGGTGATTTCGGAGTGTCCGCCAGGTGGTTCTGGCGTACCCGGCAGGTGATTTTGGCGTGTCCGGCAGGTGTTTCTGGCGAGTCGAGCAGGTGGCTCCGGCATGCTCGGCAGGTGCTTCCGGCGTCTCCGGCACGTGGTTCTGGTGTGTCTGAGAGCTGGTTCCGGCATGTCCGGCAGATGATTCCGGAGTGTCCGCCAAGTGGTTCTGGCATACCCGGCTGGTGATTTGGGCATGTCAGGTAGGTGGTTCCGGCGAGTCGAGCAGGTGGCTCCGGGGTGCTCGGCAGGTTGTTCAGACGGGTCTGGCAGGTGTTTTCCGTCTGTTCGGGGTGTGGTTCCAGCATCTCATGCACATGGTTCTGGCACGTCTGAGATGTGGTTCCGGCCGGCCCGACAGGTGTTTCCACAGTGTCCGCCAAGTGGTACTGGCGTAGTTGGCAGGTGATTTTGGCATGACCGGCAGGTGGTTCCAGCAAGCCCGGCAGGTGATTCCGAAGTGTTCCCCAACTGGTTGTGGCGTAGCCGGCAGGTGATTTTTGCGTGTCCGGCAGGTGGTTCTGGCGAGTCGAGCAGGTGGTTCCGGCGTGCTCGGCAGGTGCTTCCGGGGTCATTGGCACGTGGTTCTGGCATATCTTGGAGGTGGTTCCGGCATGCCTGGCAGGTGATTCCGGAGTGTTCGCCAAGTGTTTCCGGCGTAGCCGGCAGGTGATTTTGCATGTCCAGCGGTCGTTCCGGCGGGTCGAGCCGGTGGTTCCGGCGTGTCCGGCAGGTGGTTCCGGTCTGTCCGGCAGGTGGTTCTGTGGTGTCCGGCACGAGGTTCAGTCTGAGAGGCTGTGCCGGCATGCCCCTCACGTGATTCCGGCTTGTCCCCGAAGTGGTGCTGGTGTAGCGGGCAGGTGATTTTGGCGTGTCCGGCAGGTGGTTCAGGCGAGTTGAGCAGGTGGTTCCGGTGTGCTCGGCTGGTGCTTCCAGGGTCATTGGCACGGGGTTCTGGCATGTCTGAGAGGTGGTTCCTGCATGCCCGGCAAGTGATTCCGGAGTGTTCGCCAAGTGGTTCTGGCCTAGTCGGCAGGTGATTTTGGCATGTCCGGCAGGTGGTTCAGGCGAGTTGAGCAGGTGGTTCCAACGTGCTTGGCAGGTGCTTCCGGCGTCTCCGGCACGTGTTTCTGGCACATCTGACAGGTGGTTCCGGCATGCCCGAAAGGTGATTCCGGTCTGTCCGGTAGGTGGTTCCAGCCTGCACGGCATGTGGTTCTGGTACGTCTCAGAGGTGGTTGCGCATGCCCAACAGGTGATTCCGGACTGTCCGCCACATGGTTCTGGCACGTCTGAGAGGTGGTTCCGGCATGCCCGGCAGGTCATCCCAGAGAGTCCTCCAAGTGGTTCTGGCATAACACGCAGGTGATTTTGGCGTGTCTGGCAGGTTGTTCCGTTGTGCTTGGCAGGTGGTTCAGGCTTGGCCGGCAGGTGGTTCCAGACTGTCCAGGACGTGTTTCCAGCTTCTCCGGCAGGTGGTTCTGGTACGTGTGAGAGGTGGTTCCGCCATGGCTGGCAGGTGATCCCGGACTGTCCCCCAGGTGGTTCTGGCATAGCCAGCAGTTAATATTGGCCTGTCCGGCAGCTGGTTCCAGCCAGTCGAACAGGTGGCTCCGGCGTGCTCGGCAGGTGGTTCCGGTCTGTCCGCTAGGTGATTCCGGCGTGTCCGGCACGTGCTTCCGGCACGTCTGAGAGGTGGTTCCGGCATGCGCGACAGGTGATTTCGGAGTGTCCGCCAGGTGGTTCTGGCGTACCCGGCAGGTGATTTTGGCGTGTCCGGCAGGTGTTTCTGGCGAGTCGAGCAGGTGGCTCCGGCATGCTCGGCAGGTGCTTCCGGCGTCTCCGGCACGTGGTTCTGGTGTGTCTGAGAGCTGGTTCCGGCATGTCCGGCAGATGATTCCGGAGTGTCCGCCAAGTGGTTCTGGCATACCCGGCTGGTGATTTTGGCATGTCAGTTACTTGGTTCCGGCGAGTCGAGCAGGTGGCTCCGGCGTGCTCGGCAGGTTGTTCAGACGGGTCTGGCAGGTGTTTTCCGTCTGTTCGGGGTGTGGTTCCAGCATCTCATGCACATGGTTCTGGCACGTGTGAGATGTGGTTCTGGCCGGCCCGACAGGTGTTTCCACAGTGTCCGCCAAGTGGTACTGGCGTAGTTGGCAGGTGATTTTGGCATGACCGGCAGGTGGTTCCAGCAAGCCCGGCAGGTGATTCCGAAGTGTTCCCCAACTGGTTGTGGCGTAGCCGGCAGGTGATTTTTGCGTGTCCGGCAGGTGGTTCTGGCGAGTCGAGCAGGTGGTTCCGGCGTGCTCGGCAGGTGCTTCCGGGGTCATTGGCACGTGGTTCTGGCTTATCTGAGAGGTGGTTCCGGCATGCCCGGCAGGTGATTCCGGAGTGTTCGCCAAGTGTTTGCGGCGTAGCCGGCAGGTGATTTTGCATGTCCAGCGGTCGTTCCGGCGGGTCGAGCCGGTGGTTCCGGCGTGTCCGGCAGGTGGTTCCGGTCTGTCCGGCAGGTGGTTCTGTGGTGTCCGGCACGAGGTTCAGTCTGAGAGGCTGTGCCGGCATGCCCCTCACGTGATTCCGGCTTGTCCCCGAAGTGGTGCTGGTGTAGCGGGCAGGTGATTTTGGCGTGTCCGGCAGGTGGTTCAGGCGAGTTGAGCAGGTGGTTCCGGCGTGCTCGGCTGGTGCTTCCGGGGTCATTGGCACGGGGTTCTGGCATATCTGAGAGGTGGTTCCTGCATGCCCGTCAAGTGATTCCGGAGTGTTCGCCAAGTGGTTCTGGCATAGTCGGCAGGTGATTTTGGCATGTCCGGCAGGTGGTTCAGGCGAGTTGAGCAGGTGGTTCCAACGTGCTTGGCAGGTGCTTCCGGCGTCTCCGGCACGTGTTTCTGGCACATCTGACAGGTGGTTCCGGCATGCCCGAAAGGTGATTCCGGTCTGTCCGGTAGGTGGTTCCAGCCTGCACGGCATGTGGTTCTGGTACGTCTCAGAGGTGGTTGCGCATGCCCAACAGGTGATTCCGGACTGTCCGCCACATGGTTCTGGCACGTCTGAGAGGTGGTTCCGGCATGCCCGGCAGGTCATCCCAGAGAGTCCTCCAAGTGGTTCTGGCATAACACGCAGGTGATTTTGGCGTGTCTGGCAGGTTGTTCCGTTGTGCTTGGCAGGTGGTTCAGGCTTGGCCGGCAGGTGGTTCCAGACTGTCCAGGACGTGTTTCCAGCTTCTCCGGCAGGTGGTTCTGGTACGTGTGAGAGGTGGTTCCGCCATGGCTGGCAGGTGATCCCGGACTGTCCCCCAGGTGGTTCTGGCATAGCCAGCAGTTAATATTGGCCTGTCCGGCAGGTGGTTCCAGCCAGTCGAACAGGTGGCTCCGGCGTGCTCGGCAGGTGGTTCCGGTCTGTCCGCTAGGTGATTCCGGCGTGTCCGGCACGTGCTTCCGGCACGTCTTAGAGGTGGTTCCGGCATGCGCGACAGGTGATTTCGGAGTGTCCGCCAGGTGGTTCTGGCGTACCCGGCAGGTGATTTTGGCGTGTCCGGCAGGTGTTTCTGGCGAGTCGAGCAGGTGGCTCCGGCATGCTCGGCAGGTGCTTCCGGCGTCTCCGGCACGTGGTTCTGGTGTGTCTGAGAGCTGGTTCCGGCATGTCCGGCAGATGATTCCGGAGTGTCCGCCAAGTGGTTCTGGCATACCCGGCTGGTGATTTGGGCATGTCAGTTACTTGGTTCCGGCGAGTCGAGCAGGTGGCTCCGGCGTGCTCGGCAGGTTGTTCAGACGGGTCTGGCAGGTGTTTTCCGTCTGTTCGGGGTGTGGTTCCAGCATCTCATGCACATGGTTCTGGCACGTGTGAGATGTGGTTCCGGCCGGCCCGACAGGTGTTTCCACAGTGTCCGCCAAGTGGTACTGGCATAGTTGGCAGGTGATTTTGGCATGACCGGCAGGTGGTTCCAGCAAGCCCGGCAGGTGATTCCGAAGTGTTCCCCAACTGGTTGTGGCGTAGCCGGCAGGTGATTTTTGCGTGTCCGGCAGGTGGTTCTGGCGAGTCGAGCAGGTGGTTCCGGCGTGCTCGGCAGGTGCTTCCGGGGTCATTGGCACGTGGTTCTGGCTTATCTGAGAGTTGGTTCCGGCATGCCCGGCAGGTGATTCCGGAGTGTTCGCCAAGTGTTTGCGGCGTAGCCGGCAGGTGATTTTGCATGTCCAGCGGTCGTTCCGGCGGGTCGAGCCGGTGGTTCCGGCGTGTCCGGCAGGTGGTTCCGGTCTGTCCGGCAGGTGGTTCTGTGGTGTCCGGCACGAGGTTCAGTCTGAGAGGCTGTGCCGGCATGCCCCTCACGTGATTCCGGCTTGTCCCCGAAGTGGTGCTGGTGTAGCGGGCAGGTGATTTTGGCGTGTCCGGCAGGTGGTTCAGGCGAGTTGAGCAGGTGGTTCCGGCGTGCTCGGCTGGTGCTTCCGGGGTCATTGGCACGGGGTTCTGGCATATCTGAGAGGTGGTTCCTGCATGCCCGTCAAGTGATTCCGGAGTGTTCGCCAAGTGGTTCTGGCATAGTCGGCAGGTGATTTTGGCATGTCCGGCAGGTGGTTCAGGCGAGTTGAGCAGGTGGTTCCAACGTGCTTGGCAGGTGCTTCCGGCGTCTCCGGCACGTGTTTCTGGCACATCTGACAGGTGGTTCCGGCATGCCCGAAAGGTGATTCCGGTCTGTCCGGTAGGTGGTTCCAGCCTGCACGGCATGTGGTTCTGGTACGTCTCAGAGGTGGTTGCGCATGCCCAACAGGTGATTCCGGACTGTCCGCCACATGGTTCTGGCACGTCTGAGAGGTGGTTCCGGCATGCCCGGCAGGTCATCCCAGAGAGTCCTCCAAGTGGTTCTGGCATAACACGCAGGTGATTTTGGCGTGTCTGGCAGGTTGTTCCGTTGTGCTTGGCAGGTGGTTCAGGCTTGGCCGGCAGGTGGTTCCAGACTGTCCAGGACGTGTTTCCAGCTTCTACGGCAGGTGGTTCTGGTACGTGTGAGAGGTGGTTCCGCCATGGCTGGCAGGTGATCCCGGACTGTCCCCCAGGTGGTTCTGGCATAGCCAGCAGTTAATATTGGCCTGTCCGGCAGGTGGTTCCAGCCAGTCGAACAGGTGGCTCCGGCGTGCTCGGCAGGTGGTTCCGGTCTGTCCGGTAGGTGATTCCGGCGTGTCCGGCACGTGCTTCCGGCACGTCTGAGAGGTGGTTCCGGCATGCGCGACAGGTGATTTCGGAGTGTCCGCCAGGTGGTTCTGGCGTACCCGGCAGGTGATTTTGGCGTGTCCGGCAGGTGTTTCTGGCGAGTCGAGCAGGTGGCTCCGGCATGCTCGGCAGGTGCTTCCGGCGTCTCCGGCACGTGGTTCTGGTGTGTCTGAGAGCTGGTTCCGGCATGTCCGGCAGATGATTCCGGAGTGTCCGCCAAGTGGTTCTGGCATACCCGGCTGGTGATTTGGGCATGTCAGGTAGGTGGTTCCGGCGAGTCGAGCAGGTGGCTCCGGGGTGCTCGGCAGGTTGTTCAGACGGGTCTGGCAGGTGTTTTCCGTCTGTTCGGGGTGTGGTTCCAGCATCTCATGCACATGGTTCTGGCACGTCTGAGATATGGTTCCGGCCGGCCCGACAGGTGTTTCCACAGTGTCCGCCAAGTGGTACTGGCGTAGTTGGCAGGTGATTTTGGCATGACCGGCAGGTGGTTCCAGCAAGCCCGGCAGGTGATTCCGAAGTGTTCCCCAACTGGTTGTGGCGTAGCCGGCAGGTGATTTTTGCGTGTCCGGCAGGTGGTTCTGGCGAGTCGAGCAGGTGGTTCCGGCGTGCTCGGCAGGTGCTTCCGGGGTCATTGGCACGTGGTTCTGGCATATCTGAGAGGTGGTTCCGGCATGCCCGGCAGGTGATTCCGGAGTGTTCGCCAAGTGTTTGCGGCGTAGCCGGCAGGTGATTTTGCATGTCCAGCGGTCGTTCCAGCGGGTCGAGCCGGTGGTTCCGGCGTGTCCGGCAGGTGGTTCCGGTCTGTCCGGCAGGTGGTTCTGTGGTGTCCGGCACGAGGTTCAGTCTGAGAGGCTGTGCCGGCATGCCCCTCACGTGATTCCGGCTTGTCCCCGAAGTGGTGCTGGTGTAGCGGGCAGGTGATTTTGGCGTGTCCGGCAGGTGGTTCAGGCGAGTTGAGCAGGTGGTTCCGGCGTGCTCGGCTGGTGCTTCCGGGGTCATTGGCACGGGGTTCTGGCATGTCTGAGAGGTGGTTCCTGCATGCTCGGCAAGAGATTCCGGAGTGTTCGCCAAGTAGTTCTGGCATAGTCGGCAGGTGATTTTGGCATGTCCGGCAGGTGGTTCAGGCGAGTTGAGCAGGTGGTTCCAACGTGCTTGGCAGGTGCTTCCGGCGTCTCCGGCACGTGTTTCTGGCACATCTGACAGGTGGTTCCGGCATGCCCGAAAGGTGATTCCGGTCTGTCCGGTAGGTGGTTCCAGCCTGCACGGCATGTGGTTCTGGTACGTCTCAGAGGTGGTTGCGCATGCCCAACAGGTGATTCCGGACTGTCCGCCACATGGTTCTGGCACGTCTGAGAGGTGGTTCCGGCATGCCCGGCAGGTCATCCCAGAGAGTCCTCCAAGTGGTTCTGGCATAACACGCAGGTGATTTTGGCGTGTCTGGCAGGTTGTTCCGTTGTGCTTGGCGGGTGGTTCAGGCTTGGCCGGCAGGTGGTTCCAGACTGTCCAGGACGTGTTTCCAGCTTCTCCGGCAGGTGGTTCTGGTACGTGTGAGAGGTGGTTCCACCATGGCTGGCAGGAGATCCCGGACTGTCCCCCAGGTGGTTCTGGCATAGCCAGCAGTTAATATTGGCCTGTCCGGCAGGTGGTTCCAGCCAGTCGAACAGGTGGCTCCGGCGTGATCGGCAGGTGGTTCCGGTCTGTCCGCTAGGTGATTCCGGCGTGTCCGGCACGTGCTTCCGGCACGTCTGAGAGGTGGTTCCGGCATGCGCGACAGGTGATTTCGGAGTGTCCGCCAGGTGGTTCTGGCGTACCCGGCAGGTGATTTTGGCGTGTCCGGCAGGTGTTTCTGGCGAGTCGAGCAGGTGGCTCCGGCATGCTCGGCAGGTGCTTCCGGCGTCTCCGGCACGTGGTTCTGGTGTGTCTGAGAGCTGGTTCCGGCATGTCCGGCAGATGATTCCGGAGTGTCCGCCAAGTGGTTCTGGCATACCCGGCTGGTGATTTGGGCATGTCAGGTAGGTGGTTCCGGCGAGTCGAGCAGGTGGCTCTGGCGTGCTCGGCAGGTTGTTCAGACGGGTCTGGCAGGTGTTTTCCGTCTGTTCGGGGTGTGGTTCCAGCATCTCATGCACATGGTTCTGGCACGTGTGAGATGTGGTTCCGGCCGGCACGACAGGTGTTTCCACAGTGTCCGCCAAGTGGTAATGGCGTAGTTGGCAGGTGATTTTGGCATGACCGGCAGGTGGTTCCAGCAAGCCCGGCAGGTGATTCCAAAGTGCTCCCCAACTGGTTGTGGCGTAGCCGGCAGGTGATTTTTGCGTGTCCGGCAGGTGGTTCTGGCGAGTCGAGCAGGTGGTTCCGGCTTGCTCGGCAGGTGCTTCCGGGGTCATTGGCACGTGGTTCTGGCTTATCTGAGAGGTGGTTCCGGCATGCCCGGCAGGTGATTCCGGAGTGTTCGCCAAGTGTTTGCGGCGTAGCCGGCAGGTGATTTTGCATGTCCAGCGGTCGTTCCGGCGGGTCGAGCCGGTGGTTCCGGCGTGTCCGGCAGGTGGTTCCGGTCTGTCCGGCAGGTGGTTCTGTGGTGTCCGGCACGAGGTTCAGTCTGAGAGGCTGTGCCGGCATGCCCCTCACGTGATTCCGGCTTGTCCCCGAAGTGGTGCTGGTGTAGCGGGCAGGTGATTTTGGCGTGTCCGGCAGGTGGTTCAGGCGAGTTGAGCAGGTGGTTGCGACGTGCTCGGCAGGTGCTTCCGGCGTCTCCGGCACGTGTTTCTGGCACATCTGACTGGTGGTTCCGGCATGCCCAAAAGTTGATTCCGGTCTGTCCGGTAGGTGGTTCCGGCGTGCACGGCATGTGGTTCTGGGACGTCTCAGAGGTGGTTGCGTATGCCCAACAGGTGATTCCGGACTGTCCGCCACGTGCTTCTGGCACGTCTGAGAGGTGGTTCCAACATGCCCGGCAGGTCATTTCAGAGAGTCGTCCAAGTGGTTCTGGCGTAGCCCGCAGGTGATTTTGGCGTGTCCGGCAGGTTGTTCCGTTGTGCTTGGCAGGTGGTTCAGGCTTGGCCGGCAGGTGGTTCCAGACTGTCCAGGACGTGTTTCCAGCTTCTCCGGCAGGTGGTTCTGGTACGTGTGAGAGGTGGTTCCGCCATGGCTGGCAGGTGATCCCGGACTGTCCCCCAGGTGGTTCTGGCATAGCCAGCAGTTAATATTGGCCTGTCCGGCAGGTGGTTCCAGCCAGTCGAACAGGTGGCTCCGGCGTGCTCGGCAGGTGGTTCCGGTCTGTCCGGTAGGTGATTCCGGCGTGTCCGGCACGTGCTTCCGGCACGTCTGAGAGGTGGTTCCGGCATGCGCGACAGGTGATTTCGGAGTGTCCGCCAGGTGGTTCTGGCGTACCCGGCAGGTGATTTTGGCGTGTCCGGCAGGTGTTTCTGGCGAGTGGAGCAGGTGGCTCCGGCATGCTCGGCAGGTGCTTCCGGCGTCTCCGGCACGTGGTTCTGGTGTGTCTGAGAGCTGGTTCCGGCATGTCCGGCAGATGATTCCGGAGTGTCCGCCAAGTGGTTCTGGCATACCCGGCTGGTGATTTGGGCATGTCAGGTAGGTGGTTCCGGCGAGTCGAGCAGGTGGCTCCGGCGTGCTCGGCAGGTTGTTCAGACGGGTCTGGCAGGTGTTTTCCGTCTGTTCGGGGTGTGGTTCCAGCATCTCATGCACATGGTTCTGGCACGTCTGAGATGTGGTTCCGGCCGGCCCGACAGGTGTTTCCACAGTGTCCGCCAAGTGGTACTGGCGTAGTTGGCAGGTGATTTTGGCATGACCGGCAGGTGGTTCCAGCAAGCCCGGCAGGTGATTCCGAAGTGTTCCCCAACTGGTTGTGGCGTAGCCGGCAGGTGATTTTTGCGTGTCCGGCAGGTGGTTCTGGCGAGTCGAGCAGGTGGTTCCGGCGTGCTCGGCAGGTGCTTCCGGGGTCATTGGCACGTGGTTCTGGCATATCTGAGAGGTGGTTCCGGCATGCCCGGCAGGTGATTCCGGAGTGTTCGCCAAGTGTTTCCGGCGTAGCCGGCAGGTGATTTTGCATGTCCAGCGGTCGTTCCGGCGGGTCGAGCCGGTGGTTCCGGCGTGTCCGGCAGGTGGTTCCGGTCTGTCCGGCAGGTGGTTCTGTGGTGTCCGGCACGAGGTTCAGTCTGAGAGGCTGTGCCGGCATGCCCCTCACGTGATTCCGGCTTGTCCCCGAAGTGGTGCTGGTGTAGCGGGCAGGTGATTTTGGCGTGTCCGGCAGGTGGTTCAGGCGAGTTGAGCAGGTGGTTGCGGCGTGCTCGGCTGGTGCTTCCGGGGTCATTGGCACGGGGTTCTGGCATGTCTGAGAGGTGGTTCCTGCATGCCCGGCAAGTGATTCCGGAGTGTTCGCCAAGTGGTTCTGGCATAGTCGGCAGGTGATTTTGGCATGTCCGGCAGGTGGTTCAGGCGAGTTGAGCAGGTGGTTCCAACGTGCTTGGCAGGTGCTTCCGGCGTCTCCGGCACGTGTTTCTGGCACATCTGACAGGTGGTTCCGGCATGCCCAAAAGGTGATTCCGGTCTGTCCGGTAGGTGGTTCCAGCCTGCACGGCATGTGGTTCTGGTACGTCTCAGAGGTGGTTGCGCATGCCCAACAGGTGATTCCGGACTGTCCGCCACGTGGTTCTGGCACGTCTGAGAGGTGGTTCCGACATGCCCGGCAGGTCATCCCAGAGAGTCCTCCAAGTGGTTCTGGCATAACACGCAGGTGATTTTGGCGTGTCTGGCAGGTTGTTCCGTTGTGCTTGGCAGGTGGTTCAGGCTTGGCCGGCAGGTGGTTCCAGACTGTCCAGGACGTGTTTCCAGCTTCTCCGGCAGGTGGTTCTGGTACGTGTGAGAGGTGGTTCCGCCATGGCTGGCAGGTGATCCCGGACTGTCCCCCAGGTGGTTCTGGCATAGCCAGCAGTTAATATTGGCCTGTCCGGCAGGTGGTTCCAGCCAGTCGAACAGGTGGCTCCGGCGTGCTCGGCAGGTGGTTCCGGTCTGTCCGCTAGGTGATTCCGGCGTGTCCGGCACGTGCTTCCGGCACGTCTGAGAGGTGGTTCCGGCATGCGCGACAGGTGATTTCGGAGTGTCCGCCAGGTGGTTCTGGCGTACCCGGCAGGTGATTTTGGCGTGTCCGGCAGGTGTTTCTGGCGAGTCGAGCAGGTGGCTCCGGCATGCTCGGCAGGTGCTTCCGGCGTCTCCGGCACGTGGTTCTGGTGTGTCTGAGAGCTGGTTCCGGCATGTCCGGCAGATGATTCCGGAGTGTCCGCCAAGTGGTTCTGGCATACCCGGCTGGTGATTTGGGCATGTCAGTTAGGTGGTTCCGGCGAGTCGAGCAGGTGGCTCCGGCGTGCTCGGCAGGTTGTTCAGACGGGTCTGGCAGGTGTTTTCCGTCTGTTCGGGGTGTGGTTCCAGCATCTCATGCACATGGTTCTGGCACGTGTGAGATGTGGTTCCGGCCGGCCCGACAGGTGTTTCCACAGTGTCCGCCAAGTGGTACTGGCGTAGTTGGCAGGTGATTTTGGCATGACCGGCAGGTGGTTCCAGCAAGCCCGGCAGGTGATTCCGAAGTGTTCCCCAACTGGTTGTGGCGTAGCCGGCAGGTGATTTTTGCGTGTCCGGCAGGTGGTTCTGGCGAGTCGAGCAGGTGGTTCCGGCGTGCTCGGCAGGTGCTTCCGGGGTCATTGGCACGTGGTTCTGGCTTATCTGAGAGGTGGTTCCGGCATGCCCGGCAGGTGATTCCGGAGTGTTCGCCAAGTGTTTGCGGCGTAGCCGGCAGGTGATTTTGCATGTCCAGCGGTCGTTCCGGCGGGTCGAGCCGGTGGTTCCGGCGTGTCCGGCAGGTGGTTCCGGTCTGTCCGGCAGGTGGTTCTGTGGTGTCCGGCACGAGGTTCAGTCTGAGAGGCTGTGCCGGCATGCCCCTCACGTGATTCCGGCTTGTCCCCGAAGTGGTGCTGGTGTAGCGGGCAGGTGATTTTGGCGTGTCCGGCAGGTGGTTCAGGCGAGTTGAGCAGGTGGTTCCGACGTGCTTGGCAGGTGCTTCCGGCGTCTCCGGCACGTGTTTCTGGCACATCTGACAGGTGGTTCCGGCATGCCCGAAAGGTGATTCCGGTCTGTCCGGTAGGTGGTTCCAGCCTGCACGGCATGTGGTTCTGGTACGTCTCAGAGGTGGTTGCGCATGCCCAACAGGTGATTCCGGACTGTCCGCCACATGGTTCTGGCACGTCTGAGAGGTGGTTCCGGCATGCCCGGCAGGTCATTCCGGAGAGTCGTCCAAGTGGTTCTGGCATAACCCGCAGGTGATTTTGGCGTGTCTGGCAGGTTGTTCCGTTGTGCTTGGCAGGTGGTTCAGGCTTGGCCGGCAGGTGGTTCCAGACTGTCCAGGACGTGTTTCCAGCTTCTCCGGCAGGTGGTTCTGGTACGTGTGAGAGGTGGTTCCGCCATGGCTGGCAGGAGATCCCGGACTGTCCCCCAGGTGGTTCTGGCATAGCCAGCAGTTAATATTGGCCTGTCCGGCAGGTGGTTCCAGCCAGTCGAACAGGTGGCTCCGGCGTGCTCGGCAGGTGGTTCCGGTCTGTCCGCTAGGTGATTCCGGCGTGTCCGGCATGTGCTTCCGGCACGTCTGAGAGGTGGTTCCGGCATGCGCGACAGGTGATTTCGGAGTGTCCGCCAGGTGGTTCGGCGTACCCGGCAGGTGATTTTGGCGTGTCCGGCAGGTGTTTCTGGCGAGTCGAGCAGGTGGCTCCGGCATGGCGTCCGGGTTCCAGTCTGTCAGAGTGCTTCCGGCGTCTCCGGCACGTGGTTCTGGTGTGTCTGAGAGATGGTTCCGCCATGTCCGGCAGGTGATTCCGGACTGTCCGCCAAGTGGTTCTGGCATAGCCGGCAGGTAATATTGGCATGTCCGGTAGGTGGTTCCGGCCAGTCGAACAGGTGGCTCCGGCGTGCTCGGCAGGTGGTTCCGGGTCTGTCCGCTGGGTGGTTCCGGCGTGTCCGGCACGTGGTTCCGGCACGTCTGAGAGGTGGTTCCGGCATGCCCGACAGGTGATTTCGGAGTGTCCGCCAGGTGGTTCTGGCGTACCCGGCAGGTGATTTTGGCGTGTCCGGCAGGTGTTTCTGGCGAGTCGAGCAGGTGGCTCCGGCATGCTCGGCAGGTGCTTCCGGCGTCTCCGGCACGTGGTTCTGGTGTGTCTGAGAGCTGGTTCCGGCATGTCCGGCAGATGATTCCGGAGTGTTCGCCAAGTGGTTCTGGCATAGCCGGCAGGTGATTTGGGCATGTCCGGTAGGTGGTTCCGGCGAGTCGAGCAGGTGGCTCCGGCGTGCTCGGCAGGTTGTTCAGACGGGTCTGGCAGGTGTTTTCCGTCTGTTCGGGGTGTGGTTCCAGCATCTCATGCACATGGTTCTGGCACGTGTGAGATGTGGTTCCGGCCGGCCCGACAGGTGTTTCCACAGTGTCCGCCAAGTGGTACTGGCGTAGTTGGCAGGTGATTTTGGCATGACCGGCAGGTGGTTCCAGCAAGCCCGGCAGGTGATTCCGAAGTGTTCCCCAACTGGTTGTGGCGTAGCCGGCAGGTGATTTTTGCGTGTCCGGCAGGTGGTTCTGGCGAGTCGAGCAGGTGGTTCCGGCGTGCTCGGCAGGTGCTTCCGGGGTCATTGGCACGTGGTTCTGGCATATCTGAGAGGTGGTTCCTGCATGCCCGGCAAGTGATTCCGGAGTGTTCGCCAAGTGGTTCTGGCATAGTCGGCAGGTGATTTTGGCATGTCCGGCAGGTGGTTCAGGCGAGTTGAGCAGGTGGTTCCAACGTGCTTGGCAGGTGCTTCTGGCGTCTCCGGCACGTGTTTCTGTGGTGTCCGGCACGAGGTTCAGTCTGAGAGGCTGTGCCGGCATGCCCCTCACGTGATTCCGGCTTGTCCCCGAAGTGGTGCTGGTGTAGCGGGCAGGTGATTTTGGCGTGTCCGGCAGGTGGTTCAGGCGAGTTGAGCAGGTGGTTCCGGCGTGCTCGGCTGGTGCTTCCGGGGTCATTGGCACGGGGTTCTGGCATATCTGAGAGGTGGTTCCTGCATGCCCGGCAAGTGATTCCGGAGTGTTCGCCAAGTGGTTCTGGCATAGTCGGCAGGTGATTTTGGCATGTCCGGCAGGTGGTTCAGGCGAGTTGAGCAGGTGGTTCCAACGTGCTTGGCAGGTGCTTCCGGCGTCTCCGGCACGTGTTTCTGGCACATCTGACAGGTGGTTCCGGCATGCCCGAAAGGTGATTCCGGTCTGTCCGGTAGGTGGTTCCAGCCTGCACGGCATGTGGTTCTGGTACGGCTCAGAGGTGGTTGCGCATGCCCAACAGGTGATTCCGGACTGTCCGCCACATGGTTCTGGCACGTCTGAGAGGTGGTTCCGGCATGCCCGGCAGGTCATCCCAGAGAGTCCTCCAAGTGGTTCTGGCATAACACGCAGGTGATTTTGGCGTGTCTGGCAGGTTGTTCCGTTGTGCTTGGCAGGTGGTTCAGGCTTGGCCGGCAGGTGGGTCCCAGACTGTCCAGGACGTGTTTCCAGCTTCTCCGGCAGGTGGTTCTGGTACGTGTGAGAGGTGGTTCCGCCATGGCTGGCAGGTGATCCCAAACTGTCCCCCAGGTGGTTCTGGCATAGCCAGCAGTTAATATTGGCCTGTCCGGCAGGTGGTTCCAGCCAGTCGAACAGGTGGCTCCGGCATGCTCGGCAGGTGGTTCCGGTCTGTCCGCTAGGTGTTTCCGGCGTGTCCGGCAAGTGCTTCCGGCACATCTGAGAGGTGGTTCCAGCATGCGCGGCAGGTGATTTCGGAGTTTCCGCCAGTTGGTTCTGGCGTACCCGGCAGGTGATTTTGGCGTGTCCGGCAGGTGTTTCTGGCGAGTCGAGCAGGTGGCTCCGGCATGCTCGGCCGTTGCTTCCGGCGTCTCCGGCACGTGGTTCTGGTGTGTCTGAGAGCTGGTTCCGGCATGTCCGGCAGATGATTCCGGAGTGTCCGCCAAGTGGTTCTGGCATACCCGGCTGTTGATTTGGGCATGTCAGGTAGGTGGTTCCGGCGAGTCGAGCAGGTGGCTCCGGCGTGCTCGGCAGGTTGTTCAGACGGGTCTGGCAGGTGTTTTCCGTCTGTTCGGGGTGTGGTTCCAGCATCTCATGCACATGGTTCTGGCACGTGTGAGATGTGGTTCCGGCCGGCCCGACAGGTGTTTCCACAGTGTCCGCCAAGTGGTACTGGCGTAGTTGGCAGGTGATTTTGGCATGACCGGCAGGTGGTTCCAGCAAGCCCGGCAGGTGATTCCGAAGTCTTCCCCAACTGGTTGTGGCGTAGCCGGCAGGTGATTTTTGCGTGTCCGGCAGGTGGTTCTGGCGAGTCGAGCAGGTGGTTCCGGCGTGCTCGGCAGGTGAGCAATACGTA
>NW_027227043.1:0-114685 GCF_037783145.1 Equus przewalskii
CTGGCACATTTGAGAGGTGGTTCCGGCATACCCGAAAGGTGATTCCGGTCTGTCCGGGTGGGTGGTTGCAGCCTGCACGGCATGTGGTTCTGGTACGTCTTAGAGGTGGTTGCGCATGCCCAAGAGGTGATTCCGGACTGTCTGCCACATGGTTCTCGCACGTGTCAGAGGTGGTTCCGGGGGGCCGGCAGGTGGTCCCAGAGAGTCCTCCCAGTGGTTCTGGCATGACACGCAGGTGATTTTGGCGTGTCTGGCAGATTGTTCCGTTGTGCTTGGCAGGTGGTTCAGGCTTGGCCGGCAGGTGGTTCCAGACTGTCCAGGAAGTCTTTCCAGCTTCTCCGGCAGGTGGTTCTGGTACGTCTGAGAGGTGGTTCCACCATGGCTGGCGGTGATTCCGGACGGTCCCCCAGGTGGTTCTGGCATAGCCAGCAGTTGATGTTGGCCTGTCCGGCAGGTGGTTCCAGCGAGTCGAACAGGTGGCTCCGGCGTGCTCGGCAGGTGGTTCCGGTCTGTCCGGTAGGTGATTCCGGCGTGTCCGCCCCGTGCTTCCGGCACGTCTCGGGTGGTTCCGGCATGCGCGACAGGTGGTTTCGGAGTGTCCGCCAGGTGGTTCTGGCGTACCCGGCAGGTGATTTTGGCGTGTCCGGCAGGTGTTTCTGGCGAGTCGAGCAGGTGGCTCCGGCATGCTCGGCAGGTGCTCCGGCGTCTCCGGCACGTGGTCTGGTGTGTCTGAGAGCGGTTCCGGCATGTCCGGCAGATGATTCCGGAGTGTCCGCCAAGTGGTTCTGGCATACCCGGCTGGTGATTTGGGCATCTCAGGTGGGTGGTTCCGGCGAGTCGAGCAGGTGGCTCCGGCGTGCTCGGCAGGTTGTTCAGACGGGTCTGGCAGGTGCTCTCCGTCTGTTCGGGGTGTGGTTCCAGCATCTCATGCACATGGTTCTGGCACGTCTGAGATGTAGTTCCGGCCGGCCCGACAGGTGTTTCCACAGTGTCCGCCAAGTGGTACTGGCGTGATTGGCCGGTGATTTTCGCATGACCGGCAGGTGGTTCCAGCAAGCCCGGCAGGTGATTCCGAAGTGTTCCCCAACTGGTTGTGGCGTAGCCGGCAGGTGATTTTTGCGTGTCCGGCAGGTGGTTCTGGCGAGTCGAGCAGGTGGTTCCGGCGTGCTCGGCAGGTGTTCCGGGGTCATTGGCACGTGGTTCTGGCATATCTGAAGGTGGTTCCGGCATGCCCGGCAGGTGATTCCGGAGTGTTCGCCAAGTGTTTCCGGCGTAGCCGGCAGGTGATTTTCCATGTCCAGCGGTCGTTCCGGCGGGTCGGCCGGTGGTTCCGGCGTGTGCGGCAGGTGGTTCCGGTCTGTCCGGCAGGTCGTCTGTGGTGTCCGGCACGAGGTTCGGTCTGAAGGCTGTGCCGGCATGCCCCTCACGTGATTCCGGCTTGTCGCCGAGTGGTGCTGGTGTGGCGGGTAGGTGATTTTGGCGTGTCCGGCAGGTGGTTCAGGCGGGTGACAGTTGCTTGCCACGTGCTCGGCAGGTGCTTCCGGCGTCTCCGGCACGTGTTTCTGGCACATCTGACTGGTGGTTGCAGCAAGCCCAAAAGTTCATTCCGGTCTGTCCGGTAGGTGGTTCCGGCGTGCACGGCACGTGGTTCTGGTACGTCTCAGAGGTGGTTGCGTATGCCCAGCAGGTGATTCCGGACTGTCCGCACGTGGTTCTGGCACGTCTGAGAGGTGGTTCCAACATGCCCGGCAGGTCATTTCAGAGAGTCGTCCAGTGGTTCTGGCGTAGCCCGCAGGTGATTTTGGCGTGTCCGGCAGGTGGTTCCGCCGTGCTCGGCAGGTGGTTCAGGCATGGCCGTCACGTGGTTCCAGTCTGTCCAGGACGTGTTTCCAGCTTCTCCGGCAGGTGGTTCTGGTACGTCTGAGAGGTGGTTCCGCCATGGCTGGCAGGTGATCCCGGACCGTCCCCCAGGTGGTTCTGGCATAGCCAGCATTTGATATTGGCCTGTCCGGCAGGTGGTTCCAGCGAGTCGAACAGGTGGCTCCGGCGTTCTCGGCAGGTGGTTCCGGTCTGTCCGGTAGGTGTTTCCGGCGTGTCCGGCACGTGCTTCCGGCACGTCTGAGAGGTGGTTCTTGCATGCGCGGCAGGTGATTCCGTAGTGTCCGCCAGGTGGTTCTGGCGTACCCGGCAGGTGATTTTGGCGTGTCCGGCAGCTGTTTCTGGCGAGTCGAGCAGGTGGCTCCGGCATGCTCGGCAGGTGCTTCCGGCGTCTCCGGCACTTGGTTCTGGTGTGTCTGAGAGCTGGTTCCGGCATGTCCGGCAGATGATTCCGGAGTGTCCGCCAAGTGGTTCTGGCATACCCAGCAGGTGATTTTGGCGTGTCAGGGAGGTGGTACCGGTGAGTCGAGCAGGTGGTTCCGGCGTGCTCAGCAGGTGGTTCAGGTGGTTCTGGCAGGTGGTATCCGTCTGTTCGGGGTGTGGTTCCAGCATCTCATGAACACGTTTCTGGCACGTCTGAGATGTGGTTCCGGCCGGCCCGACAGGTGTTTCCGCAGTGTCCGCCAAGCGGTTCTGGCGTAGTTGGCAGGTGATTTTGGCATGACTGGCAGGTGGTTCCAGCAAGCCTGGCAGGTGATTCCAAAGTGTTCACCAACTGGTTGTGGCGTAGCCGGCAGGTGATTTTTGCGTGATCGGCAGGTGGTTCTGGCGAGTCGAGCAGGTGGTTCCGGCGTGCTCGGCTGGTGCTTCCGGGGTCATTGGCATGGGGTTCTGGCATGTCTGAGAGGTGGTTCCTGCATGCCCGGCAAGTGATTCCGGAGTGTTCGCCAAGTGGTTCTGGCATAGTCGGCAGGTGATTTTGGCATGTCCTGCAGGTGGTTCAGGCGAGTTGAGCAGGTGGTTCCAACGTGCTTGGCAGGTGCTTCCGGCGTCTCCGGCACGTGTTTCTGGCACATCTGTCAGGTGGTTCCGGCATGCCCGAAAGGTGATTCCGGTCTGTCCGGTAGGTGGTTCCAGCCTGCACGGCATGTGGTTCTGGTACGTCTCAGAGGTGGTTGCGCATGCCCAGGAGGTGATTCCGGACTGTCCGCCACATGGTTCTGGCACGTCTGAGAGGTGGTTCCGGCATGCCCGGCAGGTCATCCCAGAGAGTCCTCCAAGTGGTTCTGGCATAACATGCAGGTGATTTTGGCGTGTCTGGCAGGTTGTTCCGTTGTGCTTGGCAGGTGGTTCAGGCTTGGCCGGCAGGTGGTTCCAGTCTGTCCAGGACGTGTTTCCAGCTTCTCCGGCAGGTGGTTCTGGTACGTCTGAGAGGTGGTTCCGCCATGGCTGGCAGGTGATTCCGGACCGTCCCCCAGGTGGTTCTGGCATAGCCAGCAGTTGATATTGGCCTGTCCGGCAGGTGGTTCCAGCGAGTCGAACAGGTGGCTCCGGCGTGCTCGGCAGTTGGTGCCGGTCTGTCCGGTAGGTGATTCCGGCGTGTCCGGCACGTGCTTCCGGCACGTCTGAGAGGTGGTTCCGGCATGCGCGACAGGTGGTTTCGGAGTGTCCGCCAGGTGGTTCTGGCGTACCCGGCAGGTGATTTTGGCGTGTCCGGCAGGTGTTTCTGGCGAGTCGAGCAGGTGGCTCCGGCATGCTCGGCAGGTGCTTCCGGCGTCTCCGGCACGTGGTTCTGGTGTGTCTGAGAGCTGGTTCCGGCATGTCCGGCAGATGATTCCGGAGTGTCCGCCAAGTGGTTCTGGCATACCCGGCTGGTGATTTGGGCATGTCAGGTAGGTGGTTCCGGCGAGTCGAGCAGGTGGCTCCGGCGTGCTCGGCAGGTTGTTCAGACGGGTCTGGCAGGTGTTTTCCGTCTGTTCGGGGTGTGGTTCCAGCATCTCATGCACATGGTTCTGGCACGTCTGAGATGTGGTTCCGGCCCTCCCGACAGGTGTTTCCACAGTGTCCGCCAAGTGGTACTGGCGTAGTTGGCAGGTGATTTTGGCATGACCGGCAGGTGGTTCCAGCAAGCCCGGCAGGTGATTCCGAAGTGTTCCCCAACTGGTTGTGGCGTAGCCGGCAGGTGATTTTTGCGTGTCCGGCAGGTGGTTCTGGCGAGTCGAGCAGGTGGTTCCGGCATGCTCGGCAGGTGCTTCCGGGGTCATTGGCACGTGGTTCTGGCATATCTGAGAGGTGGTTCCGGCATGCCCGGCAGGTGATTCCGGAGTGTTCGCCAAGTGTTTCCGGCGTAGCCGGCAGGTGATTTTGCATGTCCAGCGGTCGTTCCGGCGGGTCGAGCCGGTGGTTCCGGCGTGTGCGGCAGGTGGTTCCGGTCTGTCCGGCAGGTGGTTCTGTGGTGTCCGGCACGAGGTTCAGTCTGAGAGGCTGTGCCGGCATGCCCCTCACGTGATTCCGGCTTGTCCCAGAAGTGGTGCTGGTGTAGCGGGCAGGTGATTTTGGCGTGTCCGGCAGGTGGTTCAGGCGAGTTGAGCAGGTGGTTGCGACGTGCTCAGCAGGTGCTTCCGGCGTCTCCGGCACGTGTTTCTGGCACATCTGACTGGTGGTTGCGGCATGCCCAAAAGTTGATTCCGGTCTGTCCGGTAGGTGGTTCCGGCGTGCACGGCACGTGGTTCTGGTACGTGTCAGTGGTGGTTGCGTATGCCCAACAGGTGATTCCGGACTGTCCGCCACGTACTTCTGGCACGTCTGAGAGGTGGTTCCAACATGCCCGGCAGGTCATTTCGGAGAGTCGTCCAAGTGGTTCTGGCGTAGCCCGCAGGTGATTTTGGTGTGTCCGGCAGGTGGTTCCGCCGTGCTCGGCAGGTGGTTCAGGCATGGCCGTCACGTGGTTCCAGTCTGTCCAGGACGTGTTTCCAGCTTCTCCGGCAGGTGGTTCTGGTACGTCTGAGAGGTGGTTCCGCCATGGCTGGCAGGTGATCCCGGACCGTCCCCCAGGTGGTTCTGGCATAGCCAGCAGTTGATATTGGCCTGTCCGGCAGGTGGTTCCAGCGAGTCGAACAGGTGGCTCCGGCGTTCTTGGCAGGTGGTTCCGGTCTGTCCGGTAGGTGTTTCCGGCGTGTCCGGCACGTGCTTCCGGCACGTCTGAGAGGTGGTTCTTGCATGCGCGGCAGGTGATTCCGTAGTGTCCGCCAGGTGGTTCTGGCGTACCCGGCAGGTGATTTTGGCGTGTCCGGCAGCTGTTTCTGGCGAGTCGAGCAGGTGGCTCCGGCATGCTCGGCAGGTGCTTCCGGCGTCTCCGGCACTTGGTTCTGGTGTGTCTGAGAGCTGGTTCCAGCATGTCCGGCAGATGATTCCGGAGTGTCCGCCAAGTGGTTCTGGCATACCCAGCAGGTGATTTTGGCGTGTCAGGGAGGTGGTACCGGTGAGTCGAGCAGGTGGTTCCGGCGTGCTCAGCAGGTGGTTCAGGCGGTTCTGGCAGGTGGTATCCGTCTGTTCGGGGTGTGGTTCCAGCATCTCATGAACACGTTTCTGGCACGTCTGAGATGTGGTTCCGGCCGGCCCGACAGGTGTTTCCGCAGTGTCCGCCAAGCGGTTCTGGCGTAGTTGGCAGGTGATTTTGGCATGACTGGCAGGTGGTTCCAGCAAGCCTGGCAGGTGATTCCAAAGTGTTCACCAACTGGTTGTGGCGTAGCCGGCAGGTGATTTTTGCGTGATCGGCAGGTGGTTCTGGCGAGTCGAGCAGGTGGTTCCGGCGTGCTCGGCTGGTGCTTCCGGGGTCATTGGCATGGGGTTCTGGCATGTCTGAGAGGTGGTTCCTGCATGCCCGGCAAGTGATTCCGGAGTGTTCGCCAAGTGGTTCTGGCATAGTCGGCAGGTGATTTTGGCATGTCCTGCAGGTGGTTCAGGCGAGTTGAGCAGGTGGTTCCAACGTGCTTGGCAGGTGCTTCCGGCGTCTCCGGCACGTGTTTCTGGCACATTTGAGAGGTGGTTCCGGCATGCCCGAAAGGTGATTCCGGTCTGTCCGGTAGGTGGTTCCAGCCTGCACGGCATGTGGTTCTGGTACGTCTCAGAGGTGGTTGCGCATGCCCAAGAGGTGATTCCGGACTGTCCGCCACATGGTTCTGGCACGTCTCAGAGGTGTTTCCGGGATGCCCGGCAGGTCATCCCAGAGAGTCCTCCCAGTGGTTCTGGCATAACACACAGGTGATTTTGGCGTGTCTGGCAGATTGTTCCGTTGTGCTTGGCAGGTGGTTCAGGCTTGGCCGGCAGGTGGTTCCAGACTGTCCAGGAAGTGTTTCCAGCTTCTCCGGCAGGTGGTTCTGGTACGTCTGAGAGGTGGTTCCGCCATGGCTGGCAGGTGATTCCGGACCGTCCCCCAGGTGGTTCTGGCATAGCCAGCAGTTGATATTGGCCTGTCCGGCACGTGGTTCCAGCGAGTCGAACAGGTGGCTCCGGCGTGCTCGGCAGGTGGTTCCGGTCTGTCCGGTAGGTGATTCCGGCGTGTCCGGCACGTGCTTCCGGCACGTCTGAGAGGTGGTTCCGGCATGCGCGACAGGTGGTTTCGGAGTGTCCGCCAGGTGGTTCTGGCGTACCCGGCAGGTGATTTTGGCGTGTCCGGCAGGTGTTTCTGGCGAGTCGAGCAGGTGGCTCCGGCATGCTCGGCAGGTGCTTCCGGCGTCTCCGGCACGTGTTTCTGGCACATCTGACTGGTGGTTGCGGCATGCCCAAAAGTTGATTCCGGTCTGTCCGGTAGGTGGTTCCGGCGTGCACGGCACGTGGTTCTGGTACGTGTCAGTGGTGGTTGCGTATGCCCAACAGGTGATTCCGGACTGTCCGCCACGTACTTCTGGCACGTCTGAGAGGTGGTTCCAACATGCCCGGCAGGTCATTTCGGAGAGTCGTCCAAGTGGTTCTGGCGTAGCCCGCAGGTGATTTTGGTGTGTCCGGCAGGTGGTTCCGCCGTGCTCGGCAGGTGGTTCAGGCATGGCCGTCACGTGGTTCCAGTCTGTCCAGGACGTGTTTCCAGCTTCTCCGGCAGGTGGTTCTGGTACGTCTGAGAGGTGGTTCCGCCATGGCTGGCAGGTGATCCCGGACCGTCCCCCAGGTGGTTCTGGCATAGCCAGCAGTTGATATTGGCCTGTCCGGCAGGTGGTTCCAGCGAGTCGAACAGGTGGCTCCGGCGTTCTTGGCAGGTGGTTCCGGTCTGTCCGGTAGGTGTTTCCGGCGTGTCCGGCACGTGCTTCCGGCACGTCTGAGAGGTGGTTCTTGCATGCGCGGCAGGTGATTCCGTAGTGTCCGCCAGGTGGTTCTGGCGTACCCGGCAGGTGATTTTGGCGTGTCCGGCAGCTGTTTCTGGCGAGTCGAGCAGGTGGCTCCGGCATGCTCGGCAGGTGCTTCCGGCGTCTCCGGCACTTGGTTCTGGTGTGTCTGAGAGCTGGTTCCAGCATGTCCGGCAGATGATTCCGGAGTGTCCGCCAAGTGGTTCTGGCATACCCAGCAGGTGATTTTGGCGTGTCAGGGAGGTGGTACCGGTGAGTCGAGCAGGTGGTTCCGGCGTGCTCAGCAGGTGGTTCAGGCGGTTCTGGCAGGTGGTATCCGTCTGTTCGGGGTGTGGTTCCAGCATCTCATGAACACGTTTCTGGCACGTCTGAGATGTGGTTCCGGCCGGCCCGACAGGTGTTTCCGCAGTGTCCGCCAAGCGGTTCTGGCGTAGTTGGCAGGTGATTTTGGCATGACTGGCAGGTGGTTCCAGCAAGCCTGGCAGGTGATTCCAAAGTGTTCACCAACTGGTTGTGGCGTAGCCGGCAGGTGATTTTTGCGTGATCGGCAGGTGGTTCTGGCGAGTCGAGCAGGTGGTTCCGGCGTGCTCGGCTGGTGCTTCCGGGGTCATTGGCATGGGGTTCTGGCATGTCTGAGAGGTGGTTCCTGCATGCCCGGCAAGTGATTCCGGAGTGTTCGCCAAGTGGTTCTGGCATAGTCGGCAGGTGATTTTGGCATGTCCTGCAGGTGGTTCAGGCGAGTTGAGCAGGTGGTTCCAACGTGCTTGGCAGGTGCTTCCGGCGTCTCCGGCACGTGTTTCTGGCACATTTGAGAGGTGGTTCCGGCATGCCCGAAAGGTGATTCCGGTCTGTCCGGTAGGTGGTTCCAGCCTGCACGGCATGTGGTTCTGGTACGTCTCAGAGGTGGTTGCGCATGCCCAAGAGGTGATTCCGGACTGTCCGCCACATGGTTCTGGCACGTCTCAGAGGTGTTTCCGGGATGCCCGGCAGGTCATCCCAGAGAGTCCTCCCAGTGGTTCTGGCATAACACACAGGTGATTTTGGCGTGTCTGGCAGATTGTTCCGTTGTGCTTGGCAGGTGGTTCAGGCTTGGCCGGCAGGTGGTTCCAGACTGTCCAGGAAGTGTTTCCAGCTTCTCCGGCAGGTGGTTCTGGTACGTCTGAGAGGTGGTTCCGCCATGGCTGGCAGGTGATTCCGGACCGTCCCCCAGGTGGTTCTGGCATAGCCAGCAGTTGATATTGGCCTGTCCGGCACGTGGTTCCAGCGAGTCGAACAGGTGGCTCCGGCGTGCTCGGCAGGTGGTTCCGGTCTGTCCGGTAGGTGATTCCGGCGTGTCCGGCACGTGCTTCCGGCACGTCTGAGAGGTGGTTCCGGCATGCGCGACAGGTGGTTTCGGAGTGTCCGCCAGGTGGTTCTGGCGTACCCGGCAGGTGATTTTGGCGTGTCCGGCAGGTGTTTCTGGCGAGTCGAGCAGGTGGCTCCGGCATGCTCGGCAGGTGCTTCCGGCGTCTCCGGCACGTGGTTCTGGTGTGTCTGAGAGCTGGTTCCGGCATGTCCGGCAGATGATTCCGGAGTGTCCGCCAAGTGGTTCTGGCATACCCGGCTGGTGATTTGGGCATGTCAGGTAGGTCGTTCCGGCGAGTCGAGCAGGTGGCTCCGGCGTGCTCGGCAGGTTGTTCAGACGGGTCTGGCAGGTGTTTTCCGTCTGTTCGGGGTGTGGTTCCAGCATCTCATGCACATGGTTCTGGCACGTCTGAGATGTGGTTCCGGCCGGCCCGACAGGTGTTTCCACAGTGTCCGCCAAGTGGTACTGGCGTAGTTGGCAGGTGATTTTGGCATGACCGGCAGGTGGTTCCAGCAAGCCCGGCAGGTGATTCCGAAGTGTTCCCCAACTGGTTGTGGCGTAGCCGGCAGGTGATTTTTGCGTGTCCGGCAGGTGGTTCTGGCGAGTCGAGCAGGTGGTTCCGGCGTGCTCGGCAGGTGCTTCCGGGGTCATTGGCACGTGGTTCTGGCATATCTGAGAGGTGGTTCCGGCATGCCCGGCAGGTGATTCCGGAGTGTTCGCCAAGTGTTTCCGGCGTAGCCGGCAGGTGATTTTGCATGTCCAGCGGTCGTTCCGGCGGGTCGAGCCGGTGGTTCCGGCGTGTGCGGCAGGTGGTTCCGGTCTGTCCGGCAGGTGGTTCTGTGGTGTCCCGCACGAGGTTCAGTCTGAGAGGCTGTGCCGGCATGCCCCTCACGTGATTCCGGCTTGTCCCCGAAGTGGTGCTGGTGTAGCGGGCAGGTGATTTTGGCGTGTCCGGCAGGTGGTTCAGGCGAGTTGAGCAGGTGGTTGCGACGTGCTCGGCAGGTGCTTCCGGCGTCTCCGGCACGTGTTTCTGGCACATCTGACTGGTGGTTGCGGCATGCCCAAAAGTTGATTCCGGTCTGTCCGGTAGGTGGTTCCGGCGTGCACGGCACGTGGTTCTGGTACGTGTCAGTGGTGGTTGCGTATGCCCAACAGGTGATTCCGGACTGTCCGCCACGTACTTCTGGCACGTCTGAGAGGTGGTTCCAACATGCCCGGCAGGTCATTTCGGAGAGTCGTCCAAGTGGTTCTGGCGTAGCCCGCAGGTGATTTTGGCGTGTCCGGCAGGTGGTTCCGCCGTGCTCGGCAGGTGGTTCAGGCATGGCCGTCACGTGGTTCCAGTCTGTCCAGGACGTGTTTCCAGCTTCTCCGGCAGGTGGTTCTGGTACGTCTGAGAGGTGGTTCCGCCATGGCTGGCAGGTGATCCCGGACCGTCCCCCAGGAGGTTCTGGCATAGCCAGCAGTTGATATTGGCCTGTCCGGCAGGTGGTTCCAGCGAGTCGAACAGGTGGCTCCGGCGTTCTTGGCAGGTGGTTCCGGTCTGTCCGGTAGGTGTTTCCGGCGTGTCCGGCACGTGCTTCCGGCACGTCTGAGAGGTGGTTCTTGCATGCGCGGCAGGTGATTCCGTAGTGTCCGCCAGGTGGTTCTGGCGTACCCGGCAGGTGATTTTGGCGTGTCCGGCAGCTGTTTCTGGCGAGTCGAGCAGGTGGCTCCGGCATGCTCGGCAGGTGCTTCCGGCGTCTCCAGCACTTGGTTCTGGTGTGTCTGAGAGCTGGTTCCGGCATGTCCGGCAGATGATTCCGGAGTGTCCGCCAAGTGGTTCTGGCATACCCAGCAGGTGATTTTGGCGTGTCAGGGAGGTGGTACCAGTGAGTCGAGCAGGTGGTTCCGGCGTGCTCAGCAGGTGGTTCAGGCGGTTCTGGCAGGTGGTATCCGTCTGTTCGGGGTGTGGTTCCAGCATCTCATGAACACGTTTCTGGCACGTCTGAGATGTGGTTCCGGCCGGCCCGACAGGTGTTTCCGCAGTGTCCGCCAAGCGGTTCTGGCGTAGTTGGCAGGTGATTTTGGCATGACTGGCAGGTGGTTCCAGCAAGCCTGGCAGGTGATTCCAAAGTGTTCACCAACTGGTTGTGGCGTAGCCGGCAGGTGATTTTTGCGTGATCGGCAGGTGGTTCTGGCGAGTCGAGCAGGTGGTTCCGGCGTGCTCGGCTGGTGCTTCCGGGGTCATTGGCACGGGGTTCTGGCATGTCTGAGAGGTGGTTCCTGCATGCCCGGCAAGTGATTCCGGAGTGTTCGCCAAGTGGTTCTGGCATAGTCGGCAGGTGATTTTGGCATGTCCTGCAGGTGGTTCAGGCGAGTTGAGCAGGTGGTTCCAACGTGCTTGGCAGGTGCTTCCGGCGTCTCCGGCACGTGTTTCTGGCACATTTGAGAGGTGGTTCCGGCATGCCCGAAAGGTGATTCCGGTCTGTCCGGTAGGTGGTTCCAGCCTGCACGGCATGTGGTTCTGGTACGTCTCAGAGGTGGTTGCGCATGCCCAAGAGGTGATTCCGGACTGTCCGCCACATGGTTCTGGCACGTCTCAGAGGTGTTTCCGGGATGCCCGGCAGGTCATCCCAGAGAGTCCTCCCAGTGGTTCTGGCATAACACACAGGTGATTTTGGCGTGTCTGGCAGATTGTTCCGTTGTGCTTGGCAGGTGGTTCAGGCTTGGCCGGCAGGTGGTTCCAGACTGTCCAGGAAGTGTTTCCAGCTTCTCCGGCAGGTGGTTCTGGTACGTCTGAGAGGTGGTTCCGCCATGGCTGGCAGGTGATTCCGGACCGTCCCCCAGGTGGTTCTGGCATAGCCAGCAGTTGATATTGGCCTGTCCGGCAGGTGGTTCCAGCGAGTCGAACAGGTGGCTCCGGCGTGCTCGGCAGGTGGTTCCGGTCTGTCCGGTAGGTGATTCCGGCGTGTCCGGCACGTGCTTCCGGCACGTCTGAGAGGTGGTTCCGGCATGCGCGACAGGTGGTTTCGGAGTGTCCGCCAGGTGGTTCTGGCGTACCCGGCAGGTGATTTTGGCGTGTCCGGCAGGTGTTTCTGGCGAGTCGAGCAGGTGGCTCCGGCATGCTCGGCAGGTGCTTCCGGCGTCTCCGGCACGTGGTTCTGGTGTGTCTGAGAGCTGGTTCCGGCATGTCCGGCAGATGATTCCGGAGTGTCCGCCAAGTGGTTCTGGCATACCCGGCTGGTGATTTGGGCATGTCAGGTAGGTGGTTCCGGCGAGTCGAGCAGGTGGCTCCGGCGTGCTCGGCAGGTTGTTCAGACGGGTCTGGCAGGTGTTTTCCGTCTGTTCGGGGTGTGGTTCCAGCATCTCATGCACATGGTTCTGGCACGTCTGAGATGTGGTTCCGGCCGGCCCGACAGGTGTTTCCACAGTGTCCGCCAAGTGGTACTGGCGTAGTTGGCAGGTGATTTTGGCATGACCGGCAGGTGGTTCCAGCAAGCCCGGCAGGTGATTCCGAAGTGTTCCCCAACTGGTTGTGGCGTAGCCGGCAGGTGATTTTTGCGTGTCCGGCAGGTGGTTCTGGCGAGTCGAGCAGGTGGTTCCGGCGTGCTCGGCAGGTGCTTCCGGGGTCATTGGCACGTGGTTCTGGCATATCTGAGAGGTGGTTCCGGCATGCCCGGCAGGTGATTCCGGAGTGTTCGCCAAGTGTTTCCGGCGTAGCCGGCAGGTGATTTTGCATGTCCAGCGGTCGTTACGGTGGGTCGAGCCGGTGGTTCCGGCGTGTGCGGCAGGTGGTTCCGGTCTGTCCGGCAGGTGGTTCTGTGGTGTCCCGGACGAGGTTCAGTCTGAGAGGCTGTGCCGGCATGCCCCTCACGTGATTCCGGCTTGTCCCCGAAGTGGTGCTGGTGTAGCGGGCAGGTGATTTTGGCGTGTCCGGCAGGTGGTTCAGGCGAGTTGAGCAGGTGGTTGCGACGTGCTCGGCAGGTGCTTCCGGCGTCTCCGGCACGTGTTTCTGGCACATCTGACTGGTGGTTGCGGCATGCCCAAAAGTTGATTCCGGTCTGTCCGGTAGGTGGTTCCGGCGTGCACGGCACGTGGTTCTGGTACGTGTCAGTGGTGGTTGCGTATGCCCAACAGGTGATTCCGGACTGTCCGCCACGTACTTCTGGCACGTCTGAGAGGTGGTTCCAACATGCCCGGCAGGTCATTTCGGAGAGTCGTCCAAGTGGTTCTGGCGTAGCCCGCAGGTGATTTTGGCGTGTCCGGCAGGTGGTTCCGCCGTGCTCGGCAGGTGGTTCAGGCATGGCCGTCACGTGGTTCCAGTCTGTCCAGGACGTGTTTCCAGCTTCTCCGGCAGGTGGTTCTGGTACGTCTGAGAGGTGGTTCCGCCATGGCTGGCAGGTGATCCCGGACCGTCCCCCAGGAGGTTCTGGCATAGCCAGCAGTTGATATTGGCCTGTCCGGCAGGTGGTTCCAGCGAGTCGAACAGGTGGCTCCGGCGTTCTTGGCAGGTGGTTCCGGTCTGTCCGGTAGGTGTTTCCGGCGTGTCCGGCACGTGCTTCCGGCACGTCTGAGAGGTGGTTCTTGCATGCGCGGCAGGTGATTCCGTAGTGTCCGCCAGGTGGTTCTGGCGTACCCGGCAGGTGATTTTGGCGTGTCCGGCAGCTGTTTCTGGCGAGTCGAGCAGGTGGCTCCGGCATGCTCGGCAGGTGCTTCCGGCGTCTCCAGCACTTGGTTCTGGTGTGTCTGAGAGCTGGTTCCGGCATGTCCGGCAGATGATTCCGGAGTGTCCGCGAAGTGGTTCTGGCATACCCAGCAGGTGATTTTGGCGTGTCAGGGAGGTGGTACCGGTGAGTCGAGCAGGTGGTTCCGGCGTGCTCAGCAGGTGGTTCAGGCGGTTCTGGCAGGTGGTATCCGTCTGTTCGGGGTGTGGTTCCAGCATCTCATGAACACGTTTCTGGCACGTCTGAGATGTGGTTCCGGCCGGCCCGACAGGTGTTTCCGCAGTGTCCGCCAAGCGGTTCTGGCGTAGTTGGCAGGTGATTTTGGCATGACTGGCAGGTGGTTCCAGCAAGCCTGGCAGGTGATTCCAAAGTGTTCACCAACTGGTTGTGGCGTAGCCGGCAGGTGATTTTTGCGTGATCGGCAGGTGGTTCTGGCGAGTCGAGCAGGTGGTTCCGGCGTGCTCGGCTGGTGCTTCCGGGGTCATTGGCACGGGGTTCTGGCATGTCTGAGAGGTGGTTCCTGCATGCCCGGCAAGTGATTCCGGAGTGTTCGCCAAGTGGTTCTGGCATAGTCGGCAGGTGATTTTGGCATGTCCTGAAGGTGGTTCAGGCGAGTTGAGCAGGTGGTTCCAACGTGCTTGGCAGGTGCTTCCGGCGTCTCCGGCACGTGTTTCTGGCACATCTGTCAGGTGGTTCCGGCATGCCCGAAAGGTGATTCCGGTCTGTCCGGTAGGTGGTTCCAGCCTGCACGGCATGTGGTTCTGGTACGTCTCAGAGGTGGTTGCGCATGCCCAAGAGGTGATTCCGGACTGTCCGCCACATGGTTCTGGCACGTCTGAGAGGTGGTTCCGGCATGCCCGGCAGGTCATCCCAGAGAGTCCTCCAAGTGGTTCTGGCATAACACGCAGGTGATTTTGGCGTGTCTGGCAGGTTGTTCCGTTGTGCTTGGCAGGTGGTTCAGGCTTGGCCGGCAGGTGGTTCCAGACTGTCCAGGACGTGTTTCCAGCTTCTCCGGCAGGTGGTTCTGGTACGCCTGAGAGGTGGTTCCGCCATGGCTGGCAGGTGATTCCGGACCGTCCCCCAGGTGGTTCTGGCATAGCCAGCAGTTGATATTGGCCTGTCCGGCAGGTGGTTCCAGCGAGTCGAACAGGTGGCTCCGGCGTGCTCGGCAGTTGGTGCCGGTCTGTCCGGTAGGTGATTCCGGCGTGTCCGGCATGTGCTTCCGGCACGTCTGAGAGGTGGTTCCGGCATGCGCGACATGTGGTTTCGGAGTGTCCGCCAGGTGGTTCTGGCGTACCCGGCAGGTGATTTTGGCGTGTCCGGCAGGTGTTTCTGGCGAGTCGAGCAGGTGGCTCCGGCATGCTCGGCAGGTGCTTCCGGCGTCTCCGGCACGTGGTTCTGGTGTGTCTGAGAGCTGGTTCCGGCATGTCCGGCAGATGATTCCGGAGTGTCCGCCAAGTGGTTCTGGCATACCCGGCTGGTGATTTGGGCATGTCAGGTAGGTGGTTCCGGCGAGTCGAGCAGGCGGCTCCGGCGTGCTCGGCAGGTTGTTCAGACGGGTCTGGCAGGTGTTTTCCGTCTGTTCGGGGTGTGGTTCCAGCATCTCATGCACATGGTTCTGGCACGTCTGAGATGTGGTTCCGGCCGGCCCGACAGGTGTTTCCACAGTGTCCGCCAAGTGGTACTGGCGTAGTTGGCAGGTGATTTTGGCATGACCGGCAGGTGGTTCCAGCAAGCCCGGCAGGTGATTCCGAAGTGTTCCCCAACTGGTTGTGGCGTAGCCGGCAGGTGATTTTTGCGTGTCCGGCAGGTGGTTCTGGCGAGTCGAGCAGGTGGTTCCGGCGTGCTCGGCAGGTGCTTCCGGGGTCATTGGCACGTGGTTCTGGCATATCTGAGAGGTGGTTCCGGCATGCCCGGCAGGTGATTCCGGAGTGTTCGCCAAGTGTTTCCGGCGTAGCCGGCAGGTGATTTTGCATGTCCAGCGGTCGTTCCGGCGGGTCGAGCCGGTGGTTCCGGCGTGTGCGGCAGGTGGTTCCGGTCTGTCCGGTAGGTGGTTCTGTGGTGTCCGGCACGAGGTTCAGTCTGAGAGGCTGTGCCGGCATGCCCCTCACGTGATTCCGGCTTGTCCCCGAAGTGGTGCTGGTGTAGCGGGCAGGTGATTTTGGCGTGTCCGGCAGGTGGTTCAGGCGAGTTGAGCAGGTGGTTGCGACGTGCTCGGCAGGTGCTTCCGGCGTCTCCGGCACGTGTTTCTGGCACATCTGACTGGTGGTTGCGGCATGCCCAAAAGTTGATTCCGGTCTGTCCGGTAGGTGGTTCCGGCGTGCACGGCACGTGGTTCTGGTACGTGTCAGTGGTGGTTGCGTATGCCCAACAGGTGATTCCGGACTGTCCGCCACGTACTTCTGGCACGTCTGAGAGGTGGTTCCAACATGCCCGGCAGGTCATTTCGGAGAGTCGTCCAAGTGGTTCTGGCGTAGCCCGCAGGTGATTTTGGCGTGTCCGGCAGGTGGTTCCGCCGTGCTCGGCAGGTGGTTCAGGCATGGCCGTCACGTGGTTCCAGTCTGTCCAGGACGTGTTTCCAGCTTCTCCGGCAGGTGGTTCTGGTACGTCTGAGAGGTGGTTCCGCCATGGCTGGCAGGTGATCCCGGACCGTCCCCCAGGTGGTTCTGGCATAGCCAGCAGTTGATATTGGCCTGTCCGGCAGGTGGTTCCAGCGAGTCGAACAGGTGGCTCCGGCGTTCTTGGCAGGTGGTTCCGGTCTGTCCGGTAGGTGTTTCCGGCGTGTCCGGCACGTGCTTCCGGCACGTCTGAGAGGTGGTTCTTGCATGCGCGGCAGGTGATTCCGTAGTGTCCGCCAGGTGGTTCTGGCGTACCCGGCAGGTGATTTTGGCGTGTCCGGCAGCTGTTTCTGGCGAGTCGAGCAGGTGGCTCCGGCATGCTCGGCAGGTGCTTCTGGCGTCTCCGGCACTTGGTTCTGGTGTGTCTGAGAGCTGGTTCCGGCATGTCCGGCAGATGATTCCGGAGTGTCCGCCAAGTGGTTCTGGCATACCCAGCAGGTGATTTTGGCGTGTCAGGGAGGTGGTACCGGTGAGTCGAGCAGGTGGTTCCGGCGTGCTCAGCAGGTGGTTCAGGCGGTTCTGGCAGGTGGTATCCGTCTGTTCGGGGTGTGGTTCCAGCATCTCATGAACACGTTTCTGGCACGTCTGAGATGTGGTTCCGGCCGGCCCGACAGGTGTTTCCGCAGTGTCCGCCAAGCGGTTCTGGCGTAGTTGGCAGGTGATTTTGGCATGACTGGCAGGTGGTTCCAGCAAGCCTGGCAGGTGATTCCAAAGTGTTCAGCAACTGGTTGTGGCGTAGCCGGCAGGTGATTTTTGCGTGATCGGCAGGTGGTTCTGGCGAGTCGAGCAGGTGGTTCCGGCGTGCTCGGCTGGTGCTTCCGGGGTCATTGGCATGGGGTTCTGGCATGTCTGAGAGGTGGTTCCTGCATGCCCGGCAAGTGATTCCGGAGTGTTCGCCAAGTGGTTCTGGCATAGTCGGCAGGTGATTTTGGCATGTCCTGCAGGTGGTTCAGGCGAGTTGAGCAGGTGGTTCCAACGTGCTTGGCAGGTGCTTCCGGCGTCTCCGGCACGTGTTTCTGGCACATCTGAGAGGTGGTTCCGGCATGCCCGAAAGGTGATTCCGGTCTGTCCGGTAGGTGGTTCCAGCCTGCACGGCATGTGGTTCTGGTACGTCTCAGAGGTGGTTGCGCATGCCCAAGAGGTGATTCCGGACTGTCCGCCACATGGTTCTGGCACGTCTGAGAGGTGTTTCCGGGATGCCCGGCAGGTCATCCCAGAGAGTCCTCCAAGTGGTTCTGGCATAACACACAGGTGATTTTGGCGTGTCTGGCAGATTGTTCCGTTGTGCTTGGCAGGTGGTTCAGGCTTGGCCGGCAGGTGGTTCCAGACTGTCCAGGAAGTGTTTCCAGCTTCTCCGGCAGGTGGTTCTGGTACGTCTGAGAGGTGGTTCCGCCATGGCTGGCAGGTGATTCCGGACCGTCCCCCAGGTGGTTCTGGCACAGCCAGCAGTTGATATTGGCCTGTCCGGCAGGTGGTTCCAGCGAGTCAAACAGGTGGCTCCGGCGTGCTCGGCAGGTGGTTCCGGTCTGTCCGGTAGGTGATTCCGGCGTGTCCGGCACGTGCTTCCGGCACGTCTGAGAGGTGGTTCCGGCATGCGCGACAGGTGGTTTTGGAGTGTCCGCCAGGTGGTTCTGGCGTACCCGGCAGGTGATTTTGGCGTGTCCGGCAGGTGGTTCTGGCGAGTCGAGCAGGTGGTTCCGGCATGCTCGGCAGGTGCTTCCGGGGTCATTGGCACGTGGTTCTGGCATATCTGAGATGTGGTTCCGGCATGCCCGGCAGGTGATTCTGGAGTGTTCGCCAAGTGTTTCCGGCGTAGCCGGCAGGTGATTTTGCATGTCCAGCGGTCGTTCCGGCGGGTCGAGCCGGTGGTTCCGGCGTGTCCGGCAGGTGGTTCCGGTCTGTCCGGCAGGTGGTTCTGTGGTGTCCGGCACGAGGTTCAGTCTGAGAGGCTGTGCCGGCATGCCCCTCACGTGATTCCGGCTTGTCCCCGAAGTGGTGCTGGTGTAGCGGGCAGGTGATTTTGGCGTGTCCGGCAGGTGGTTCAGGCGAGTTGAGCAGGTGGTTGCGACGTGCTCGGCAGGTGCTTCCGGCGTCTCCGGCACGTGTTTCTGGCACATCTGA
Organism: Equus przewalskii; assembly: GCF_037783145.1. Lineage (NCBI taxonomy): Eukaryota > Metazoa > Chordata > Mammalia > Perissodactyla > Equidae > Equus > Equus przewalskii. The sequence continues at coordinate 18,005 of NW_027227043.1, forward strand.
CTGGTGGTTGAGGCATGCCCAAAAGTTGATTCCGGTCTGTCCGGTAGGTGGTTCCGGCGTGCATGGCACGTGGTTCTGGTACGTGTCAGAGGTGGTTGCGTATGCCGAACAGGTGATTCCGGACTGTCAGCCACGTGCTTCTGGCACGTCTGAGAGGTGGTTCCAACATGCCCGGCAGGTCATTTCGGAGAGTCGTCCAAGTGGTTCTGGCGTAGCCCGCAGGTGATTTTGGCGTGTCCGGCAGGTGGTTCCGCCGTGCTCGGCAGGTGGTTCAGGCATGGCCGTCACGTGGTTCCAGTCTGTCCAGGACGTGTTTCCAGCTTCTCCGGCAGGTGGTTCTGGTACGTCTGAGAGGTGGTTCCGCCATGGCGGGCAGGTGATCCCGGACCGTCCCCAAGGTGGTTCTGGCATAGCCAGCAGTTGATATTGGCCTGTCCGGCAGGTGGTTCCAGCGAGTCGAACAGGTGGCTCCGGCGTTCTTGGCAGGTGGTTCCGGTCTGTCCGGTAGGTGTTTCCGGCGTGTCTGGCACGTGCTTCCGGCACGTCTGAGAGGTGGTTCCGGCATGCGCGGCAGGTGATTCCGTAGTGTCCGCCAGGTGGTTCTGGCATACCCGGCAGGTGATTTTGGCGTGTCCGGCAGGTCTTACTGGCGAGTCGAGCAGGTGGCTCCGGCATGCTCGGCAGGTGCTTCCGGCGTCTCCGGCACTTGCTTCTGGTGTGTCTGAGAGCTGGTTCCGGCATGTCCGGCAGATGATTCCGGAGTGTCCGCCAAGTGGTTCTATCATACCCAGCAGGTGATTTTGGCATGTCAGGGAGGTGGTACCGGTGAGTCGAGCAGGTGGTTCCGGCGTGCTCAGCAGGTGGTTCAGGCGGTTCTGGCAGGTGGTATCCGTCTGTTCGGGGTGTGGTTCCAGCATCTCATGAACACGTTTCTGGCACGTCTGAGATGTGGTTCCAGCCGGCCCGACAGGTGTTTCCGCAGTGTCCGCCAAGCGGTTCTGGCGTAGTTGGCAGGTGATTTTGGCATGACTGGCAGGTGGTTCCAGCAAGCCTGGCAGGTGATTCCAAAGTGTTCCCCAACTGGTTGTGGCGTAGCCGGCAGGTGATTTTTGCGTGTCCGGCAGGTGGTTCTGGTGAGTCGAGCAGGTGGTTCCGGCCTGCTCGGCTGGTGCTTCCAGGGTCATTGGCACGGGGTTCTGGCATGTCTGAGAGGTGGTTCCTGCATGCCCGGCAAGTGATTCCGGAGTGTTCGCCAAGTGGTTCTGGCATAGTCGGCAGGTGATTTTGGCATGTCCTGCAGGTGGTTCAGGCGAGTTGAGCAGGTGGTTCCAACGTGCTTGGCAGGTGCTTCCGGCGTCTCCGGCACGTGTTTCTGGCACATCTGTCAGATGGTTCCGGCATGCCCGAAAGGTGATTCCGGTCTGTCCGGTAGGTGGTTCCAGCCTGCACGGCATGTGGTTCTGGTACGTCTCAGAGGTGGTTGCGCATGCCCAAGAGGTGATTCCGGACTGTCCGCCACATGGTTCTACCACGTCTGAGAGGTGGTTCCGGCATGCCCGGCAGGTCATCCCAGAGAGTCCTCCCAGTGGTTCTGGCATAACACACAGGTGATTTTGGCGTGTCTGGCAGGTTGTTCCGTTGTGCTTGGCAGGTGGTTCAGGCTTGGCCGGCAGGTGGTTCCAGACTGTCCAGGACGTGTTTCCAGCTTCTCCGGCAGGTGGTTCTGGTACGTCTGAGAGGTGGTTCCGCCATGGCTGGCAGGTGATTCCGGACCGTCCCCCAGGTGGTTCTGGCATAGCCAGCAGTTGATATTGGCCTGTCCGGCAGGTGGTTCCAGCGAGTCGAACAGGTGGCTCCGGCGTGCTCGGCAGGTGGTTCCGGTCTGTCCGGTAGGTGATTCCGGCGTGTCCGGCACGTGCTTCCGGCACGTCTGAGAGGTGGTTCCGGCATGCGCGACAGGTGGTTTCGGAGTGTCCGCCAGGTGGTTCTGGCGTACCCGGCAGGTGATTTTGGCGTGTCCGGCAGGTGTTTCTGGCGAGTCGAGCAGGTGGCTCCGGCATGCTCGGCAGGTGCTTCCGGCGTCTCCGGCACGTGGTTCTGGTGTGTCTGAGAGCTGGTTCCGGCATGTCCGGCAGATGATTCCGGAGTGTCCGCCAAGTGGTTCTGGCATACCCGGCTGGTGATTTGGGCATGTCAGGTAGGTGGTTCCGGCGAGTCGAGCAGGTGGCTCCGGCGTGCTCGGCAGGTTGTTCAGACGGGTCTGGCAGGTGTTTTCCGTCTGTTCGGGGTGTGGTTCCAGCATCTCATGCACATGGTTCTGGCACGTCTGAGATGTGGTTCCGGCCGGCCCGACAGGTGTTTCCACAGTGTCCGCCAAGTGGTACTGGCGTAGTTGGCAGGTGATTTTGGCATGACCGGCAGGTGGTTCCAGCAAGCCCGGCAGGTGATTCCGAAGTGTTCCCCAACTGGTTGTGGCGTAGCCGGCAGGTGATTTTTGCGTGTCCGGCAGGTGGTTCTGGCGAGTCGAGCAGGTGGTTCCGGCGTGCTCGGCAGGTGCTTCCGGGGTCATTGGCACGTGGTTCTGGCATATCTGAGAGGTGGTCCCGGCATGCCCGGCAGGTGATTCCGGAGTGTTCGCCAAGTGTTTCCGGCGTAGCCGGCAGGTGATTTTGCATGTCCAGCGGTCGTTCCGGCGGGTCGAGCCAGTGGTTCCGGCGTGTGCAGCAGGTGGTTCCGGTCTGTCCGGCAGGTGGTTCTGTGGTGTCCGGCACGAGGTTCAGTCTGAGAGGCTGTGCCGGCATGCCCCTCACGTGATTCCGGCTTGTCCCCGAAGTGGTGCTGGTGTAGCGGGCAGGTGATTTTGGCGTGTCCGGCAGGTGGTTCAGGCGAGTTGAGCAGGTGGTTGCGACGTGCTCGGCAGGTGCTTCCGGCGTCTCCGGCACGTGTTTCTGGCACATCTGACTGGTGGTTGAGGCATGCCCAAAATTTGATTCCGGTCTGTCCGGTAGGTGGTTCCGGCGTGCACGGCACGTGGTTCTGGTACGTGTCAGTGGTGGTTGCGTATGCCCAACAGGTGATTCCGGACTGTCCGCCACGTACTTCTGGCACGTCTGAGAGGTGGTTCCAACATGCCCGGCAGGTCATTTCGGAGAGTCGTCCAAGTGGTTCTGGCGTAGCCCGCAGGTGATTTTGGCGTGTCCGGCAGGTGGTTCCGCCGTGCTCGGCAGGTGGTTCAGGCATGGCCGTCACGTGGTTCCAGTCTGTCCAGGACGTGTTTCCAGCTTCTCCGGCAGGTGGTTCTGGTACATCTGAGAGGTGGTTCCGCCATGGCTGGCAGGCGATTCCGGACCGTCCCCCAGGTGGTTCTGGCATAGCCAGCAGTTGATATTGGCCTGTCCGGCAGGTGGTTCCAGCGAGTCGAACAGGTGGCTCCGGCGTGCTCGGCAGGTGGTTCCGGTCCGTCCGGTAGGTGATTCCGGCGTGTCCGGCACGTGCTTCCGGCACGTCTGAGAGGTGGTTCCGGCATGCGCGACAGGTGGTTTCGGAGTGTCCGCCAGGTGGTTCTGGCGTACCCGGCAGGTGATTTTGGCGTGTCCGGCAGGTGTTTCTGGCGAGTCGAGCAGGTGGCTCCGGCATGCTCGGCAGGTTCTTCCGGCGTCTCCGGCACGTGGTTCTGGTGTGTCTTAGAGCTGGTTCCGGCATGTCCGGCAGATGATTCCGGAGTGTCCGCCAAGTGGTTCTGGCATACCCGGCTGGTGATTTGGGCATGTCAGGTAGGTGGTTCCGGCGAGTCGAGCAGGTGGCTCAGGCTTGCTCGGCACGTTGTTCAGACGGGTCTGGCAGGTGTTTTCCGTCTGTTCGGGGTGTGGTTCCAGCATCTCATGCACATGGTTCTGACACGTCTGAGATGTGGTTCCGGCCGGCCCGACAGGTGTTTCCACAGTGTCCGCCAATTGGTACTGGCGTAGTTGGCAGGTGATTTTGGCATGACCGGCAGGTGGTTCCAGGAAGCCCGGCAGGTGATTCCGAAGTGTTCCCCAACTGGTTGTGGCGTAGCCGGCAGGTGATTTTTGCGTGTCCGGCAGGTGGTTCTGGCGAGTCGAGCAGGTGGTTCCGGCGTGCTCGGCAGGTGCTTCCGGGGTCATTGGCACGTGGTTCTGGCATATCTGAGAGGTGGTTCCGGCATGCCCGTCAGGTGATTCCGGAGTGTTCGCCAAGTGTTTCCGGCGTAGCCGGCAGGTGATTTTGCATGTCCAGCGGTCGTTCCGGCGGGTCGAGCCGGTGGTTCCGGCGTGTCCGGCAGGTGGTTCCGGTCTGTCCGGCAGGTGGTTCTGTGGTGACCGGCACGAGGTTCAGTCTGAGAGGCTGTGCCGGCATGCCCCTCACGTGATTCCGGCTTGTCCCCGAAGTGGTGCTGGTGTAGCGGGCAGGTGATTTTGGCGTGTCCGGCAGGTGGTTCCGGCGAGTTGAGCAGGTGGTTCCGCCGTGCTCGGCAGGTGGTTCAGGCATGGCCGTCACGTGGTTCCAGTCTGTCCAGGACGTGTTTCCAGCTTCTCCGGCAGGTGGTTCTGGTACGTCTGAGAGGTGGTTCCGCCATGGCTGGCAGGTGATCCCGGACTGTCCCCCAGGTGGTTCTGGCATAGCCAGCGGTTGATATTGGCCTGTCCGGCAGGTGGTTCCAGCGAGTCGAACAGGTGGCTCCGGCGTTCTTGGCAGGTGGTTCCGGTCTGTCCGGTAGGTGTTTCCGGCGTGTCCGGCACGTGCTTCCGGCACGTCTGAGAGGTGGTTCCGGCATGCGCGGCAGGTGATTCCGTAGTGTCCGCCAGGTGGTTCTGGCGTACCCGGCAGGTGATTTTGGCGTGTCCGGCAGGTGTTTCTGGCGAGTCGAGCAGGTGGCTCCGGCATGCTCGGCAGGTGCTTCCGGCGTCTCCGGCACTTGGTTCTGGTGTGTCTGAGAGCTGGTTCCGGCATGTCCGGCAGATGATTCCGGAGTGTCCGCCAAGTGGTTCTGGCATACCCAGCAGGTGATTTTGGCGTGTCAGGGAGGTGGTACCGGTGAGTCGAGCAGGTGGTTCCGGCGTGCTCAGCAGGTGGTTCAGGCGGTTCTGGCAGGTGGTATCCGTCTGTTCGGGGTGTGGTCCCAGCATCTCATGAACACGTTTCTGGCACGTCTGAGATGTGGTTCCAGCCGGCCCGACAGGTGTTTCCGCAGTGTCCGCCAAGCGGTTCTGGCGTAGTTGGCAGGTGATTTTGGCATGACTGGCAGGTGGTTCCAGCAAGCCTGGCAGGTGATTCCAAAGTGTTCACCAACTGGTTGTGGCGTAGCCGTCAGGTGATTTTTGCGTGATCGGCACGTGGTTCTGGCGAGTCGAGCAGGTGGTTCCGGCGTGCTCGGCTGGTGCTTCCGGGGTCATTGGCACGGGGTTCTGGCATGTCTGAGAGGTGGTTCCTGCATGCCCGGCAAGTGATTCCGGGGTGTTCGCCAAGTGGTTCTGGCAAAGTCGGCAGGTGATTTTGGCATGTCCGGCAGGTGGTTCAGGCGAGTTGAGCAGGTGGTTCCAACGTGCTTGGCAGGTGCTTCCGGCGTCTCCGGCACGTGTTTCTGGCACATCTGTCAGGTGGTTCCGGCATGCCCGAAAGGTGATTCCGGTCTGTCCGGTAGGTGCTTCCAGCCTGCACGGCATGTGGTTCTGGTACGTCTCAGAGGTGGTTGCGCATGCCCAACAGGTGATTCCGGACTGTCCGCCACATGGTTCTGGCACGTCTGAGAGGTGGTTCCGGCATGCCCGGCAGGTCATCCCAGAGAGTCCTCCAAGTGGTTCTGGCATAACACACAGGTGATTTTGGCGTGTCTGGCAGGTTGTTCCGTTGTGCTTGGCAGGTGGTTCAGGCTTGGCCAGCAGGTGGTTCCAGACTGTCCAGGACGTGTTTCCAGCTTCTCCGGCAGGTGGTTCTGGTACGTCTGAGAGGTGGTTCCGCCATGGCTATCAGGTGATTCCGGACCGTCCCCCAGGTGGTTCTGGCATAGCCAGCAGTTGATATTGGCCTGTCCGGCACGTGGTTCCAGCGAGTCGAGCAGGTGGCTCCGGCGTGCTCGGCAGGTGGTTCCGGTCTGTCCGGTAGGTGATTCCGGCGTGTCCGGCACGTGCTTCCGGCACGTCTGAGAGGTGGTTCCGGCATGCGCGACAGGTGGTTTCGGAGTGTCCGCCAGGTGGTTCTGGCGTACCCGGCAGGTGATTTTGGTGTGTCCGGCAGGTGTTTCTGGCGAGTCGAGCAGGTGGCTCCGGCATGCTCGGCAGGTGCTTCCGGCGTCTCCGGCACGTGGTTCTGGTGTGTCTGAGAGCTGGTTCCGGCATGTCCGGCAGATGATTCCGGAGTGTCCGCCAAGTGGTTCTGGCATACCCGGCTGGTGATTTGGGCATGTCAGGTAGGTGGTTCCGGCGAGTCGAGCAGGTGGCTCCGGCGTGCTCGGCAGGTTGTTCAGACGGGTCTGGCAGGTGTTTTCCGTCTGTTCGGGGTGTGGTTCCAGCATCTCATGCACATGGTTCTGGCACGTCTGAGATGTGGTTCCGGCCGGCCCGACAGGTGTTTCCACAGTGTCCGCCAAGTGGTACTGGCGTAGTTGGCAGGTGATTTTGGCATGACCGGCAGGTGGTTCCAGCAAGCCCGGCAGGTGATTCCGAAGTGTTCCCCAACTGGTTGTGGCGTAGCCGGCAGGTGATTTTTGCGTGTCCGGCAGGTGGTTCTGGCGAGTCGAGCAGGTGGTTCCGGCGTGCTCGGCAGGTGCTTCCGGGGTCATTGGCACGTGGTTCTGGCATATCTGAGAGGTGGTTCCGGCATGCCCGGCAGGTGATTCCGGAGTGTTCGCCAAGTGTTTCCGGCGTAGCCGGCAGGTGATTTTGCATGTCCAGCGGTCGTTCCGGCGGGTCGAGCCGGTGGTTCCAGCTTGTGCGGCAGGTGGTTCTGTGGTGTCCGGCACGAGGTTCAGTCTGAGAGGCTGTGCCGGCATGCCCCTCACGTGATTCCGGCTTGTCCCCGAAGTGGTGCTGGTGTAGCGGGCAGGTGATTTTGGCGTGTCCGGCAGGTGGTTCAGGCGAGTTGAGCAGGTGCTTGCGACGTGCTCGGCAGGTGCTTCCGGCCTCTCCGGCACGTGTTTCTGGCACATCTGACTGGTGGTTGCGGCATGCCCAAAAGTTGATTCCGGTCTGTCCGCTAGGTGGTTCCGGCGTGCACGGCACGTGGTTCTGGTACGTGTCAGAGGTGGTTGCGTATGCCCAACAGGTGATTCCGGACTGTCCGCCACGTGCTTCTGGCACGTCTGAGAGGTGGTTCCAACATGCCCGGCAGGTCATTTCGGAGAGTCGTCCAAGTGGTTCTGGCGTAGCCCGCAGGTGATTTTGGCGTGTCCGGCAGGTGGTTCCGCCGTGCTCGGCAGGTGGTTCAGGCATGGCCGTCACGTGGTTCTAGTCTGTCCAGGACGTGTTTCCAGCTTCTCCGGCAGGTGGTTCTGGTACGTCTGAGAGGTGGTTCCGCCATGGCTGGCAGGTGATCCTGGACTGTCCCCCAGGTGGTTCTGGCATAGCCAGCAGTTGATATTGGCCTGTACGTCAGGTGGTTCCAGCGAGTCGAACAGGTGGCTCTGGCGTTCTTGGCAGGTGGTTCCGGTCTGTCCGGTAGGTGTTTCCGGCGTGTCCGGCACGTGCTTCCAGCACGTCTGAGAGGTGGTTCCGGCATGCGCGGCAGGTGATTCCGTAGTGTCCGCCAGGTGGTTCTGGCGTACCCGGCAGGTGATTTTGGCGTGTCCGGCAGGTGTTTCTGGCGAGTCGAGCAAGTGGCTCCGGCATGCTCGGCAGGTGCTTCCGGCGTCTCCGGCACTTGGTTCTGGTGTTCTGAGAGCTGGTTCCGGCATGTCCGGCAGATGATTCCGGAGTGTCCGCCAAGTGGTTCTGGCATACCCAGCAGATGATTTTGGCGTGTCAGGGAGGTGGTACCGGTGAGTCGAGCAGGTGGTTCCGGCGTGCTCAGCAGGTGGTTAAGGCGGTTCTGGCAGGTGGTATCCGTCTGTTCGGGGTGTGGTCCCAGCATCTCATGAACACGTTTCTGGCACGTCTGAGATGTGGTTGCAGCTGGCCCGACAGGTGTTTCCGCAGTGTCCGCCAAGCAGTTCTGGCGTAGTTGGCAGGTGATTTTGGCATGACTGGCAGGTGGTTCCAGCAAGCCTGGCAGGTGATTCCAAAGTGTTCACCAACTGGTTGTGGAGTAGCCGGCAGGCGATTTTTGCGTGATCGGCAGGTGGTTCTGGCGAGTCGAGCAGGTGGTTCCGGCGTGCTCGGCTGGTGCTTCCGGGGTCATTGGCACGGGGTTCTGGCATGTCTGAGATGTGGTTCCTGCATGCCCGGCAAGTGATTCCGGAGTGTTCGCCAAGTGGTTCTGGCATAGTCGGCAGGTGGTTTTGGCATGTCCGGCAGGTGGTTCAGGCGAGTTGAGCAGGTGGTTCCAACGTGCTTGGCAGGTGCTTCCGGCGTCTCCGGCACGTGTTTCTGGCACATCTGACAGGTGGTTCCGGCATGCCCGAAAGTTGATTCCGGTCTGTCCGGTAGGTGGTTCCAGCCTGCACGGCATGTGGTTTTGGTACGTCTCAGAGGTGGTTGCGCATGCCCAACAGGTGATTCCGGACTGTCCGCCACATGGTTCTGGCACGTCTGAGAGGTGGTTCCGGCATGCCCGGCAGGTCATCCCAGAGAGTCCTCCAAGTGGTTCTGGCATAACACGCAGGTGATTTTGGCGTGTCTGGCAGGTTGTTCCGTTGTGCTTGGCAGGTGGTTCAGGCTTGGCCGGCAGGTGGTTCCAGACTGTCCAGGACGTGTTTCCAGCTTCTCCGGCAGGTGGTTCTGGTACGTCTGAGAGGTGGTTCCGCCATGGCTGGCAGGTGATTCCGGACCGTCCCCCAGGTGGTTCTGGCATAGCCAGCAGTTGATATTGGCCTGTCCGGCAGGTGGTTCCAGCGAGTCGAACAGGTGGCTTCGGCGTGCTCGGCAGGTGGTTCCGGTCTGTCCGGTAGGTGATTCCGGCGTGTCCGGCACGTGCTTCCGGCACGTCTGAGAGGTGGTTCCGGCATGCGTGACAGCTGGTTTTGGAGTGTCCGCCAGGTGGTTCTGGCGTACCCAGCAGGTGATTTTGGCGTGTCCGGCAGGTGTTTCTGGCGAGTCGAGCGGGTTGCTCCGGCATGCTCGGCAGGTGCTTCCGGCGTCTCCGGCACGTGGTTCTGGTGTGTCTGAGAGCTGGTTCCGGCATGTCCGGCAGATGATTCCGGAGTGTCCGCCAAGTGGTTCTGGCATACCCGGCTGGTGATTTGGGCATGTCAGGTAGGTGGTTCCGGCGAGTCGAGCAGGTGGCTCCGGCGTGCTCGGCAGGTTGTTCAGACGGGTCTGGCAGGTGTTTTCCGTCTGTTCGGGGTGTGGTTCCAGCGTCTCATGCACATGGTTCTGGCACGTCTGAGATGTGGTTCCGGCCGGCCCGACAGGTGTTTCCACAGTGTCCGCCAAGTGGTACTGGCGTAGTTGGCAGGTGATTTTGGCATGACCGGCAGGTGGTTCCAGGAAGCCCGGCAGGTGATTCCGAAGTGTTCCCCAACTGGTTGTGGCATAGCCGGCAGGTGATTTTTGCGTGTCCGGCAGGTGGTTCTGGCGAGTCGAGCAGGTGGTTCCGGCGTGCTCGGCAGGTGCTTCCGGGGTCATTGGCACGTGGTTCTGGCATATCTGAGAGGTGGTTCCAGCATGCCCGGCAGGTGATTCCGGAGTGTCGCCAAGTGTTTCCGGCATAGCCGGCAGATGATTTTGCATGTCCAGCGGTCGTTCCGGCGGGTCGAGCCGGTGGTTCCGGCGTGTGCGGCACGTGGTTCCGGTCTGTCCGGCAGGTGGTTCTGTGGTGTCCGGCACGAGGTTCAGTCTGAGAGGCTGTGCCGGCATGCCCCTGACGTGATTCCGGCTTGTCCCCGAAGTGGTGCTGGTGTAGCGGGCAGGTGATTTTGGCGTGTCCGGCAGGTGGTTCAGGCGAGTTGAGCAGGTGCTTGCGACGTGCTCGGCAGGTGCTTCCGGCGTCTCCGGCACGTCTTTCTGGCACCTCTGACTGGTGGTTGCGGCATGCCCAAAAGTTGATTCCGGTCTGTCCGTTAGGTGGTTCCGGCGTGCACGGCACGTGGTTCTGGTACGTGTCAGAGGTGGTTGCGTATGCCCAACAGGTGATTCCGGACTGTCCGCCACGTACTTCTGGCACGTCTGAGAGGTGGTTCCAACATGCCCGGCAGGTCATTTCGGAGAGTCGTCCAAGTGGTTCTGGCGTAGCCCGCAGGTGACTTTGGCGTGTCCGGCAGGTGGTTCCGCCGTGCTCGGCAGGTGGTTCAGGCATGGCCGTCACGTGGTTCCAGTCTGTCCAGGACGTGTTTCCAGCTTCTCCGGCAGGTGGTTCTGGTACGTCTGAGAGGTGGTTCCGCCATGGCTGGCAGGTGATCCCGGACTGTCCCCCAGGTGGTTCTGGCATAGCCAGCAGTTGATATTGGCCTGTCCGGCAGGTGGTTCCAGCGAGTCGAACAGGTGGCTCCGGCGTTCTTGGCAGGTGGTTCCGGTCTGTCCGGTAGGTGTTTCCGGCGTGTCCGGCACGTGCTTCCGGCACGTCTGAGAGGTGGTTCCGGCATGCGCGGCAGGTGATTCCGTAGTGTCCGGCAGGTGGTTCTTGCGTACCCGGCAGGTGATTTTGGCGTGTCCGGCAGGTGTTTCTGGCGAGTCGAGCAGGTGGCTCCGGCATGCTCGGCAGGTGCTTCCGGCGTCTCCGGCACGTGGTTCTGGTGTGTCTGAGAGCTGGTTCCGGCATGTCCGGCAGATGATTCCGGAGTGTCCGCCAAGTGGTTCTGGCATACCCAGCAGGTGATTTTGGCGTGTCAGGGAGGTGGTACCGGTGAGTCGAGCAGGTGGTTCCGGCGTGCTCAGCAGGTGGTTCAGGCGGTTCTGGCAGGTGGTATCCGTCTGTTCGGGGTGTGGTTCCAGCATCTCATGAACACGTTTCTGGCACGTCTGAGATGTGGTTCCGGCCGGCCCGACAGGTGTTTCCGCAGTGTCCGCCAAGCGGTTCTGGCGTAGTTGGCAGGTGATTTTGGCATGACTGGCAGGTGGTTCCAGCAAGCCTGGCAGGTGATTCCAAAGTGTTCACCAACTGGTTGTGGCGTAGCCGGCAGGTGATTTTTGCGTGATCGGCAGGTGGTTCTGGCGAGTCGAGCAGGTGGTTCCGGCGTGCTCGGCTGGTGCTTCCGGGGTCATTGGCACGGGGTTCTGGCATGTCTGAGAGGTGGTTCCTGCATGCCCGGCAAGTGATTCCGGAGTGTTCGCCAAGTGGTTCTGGCATAGTCGGCAGGTGGTTTTGGCATGTCCGGCAGGTGGTTCAGGCGAGTTGAGCAGGTGGTTCCAACGTGCTTGGCAGGTGCTTCCGGCGTCTCCGGCACGTCTTTCTGGCACCTCTGACTGGTGGTTGCGGCATGCCCAAAAGTTGATTCCGGTCTGTCCGTTAGGTGGTTCCGGCGTGCACGGCACGTGGTTCTGGTACGTGTCAGAGGTGGTTGCGTATGCCCAACAGGTGATTCCGGACTGTCCGCCACGTACTTCTGGCACGTCTGAGAGGTGGTTCCAACATGCCCGGCAGGTCATTTCGGAGAGTCGTCCAAGTGGTTCTGGCGTAGCCCGCAGGTGATTTTGGCGTGTCCGGCAGGTGGTTCCGCCGTGCTCGGCAGGTGGTTCAGGCATGGCCGTCACGTGGTTCCAGTCTGTCCAGGACGTGTTTCCAGCTTCTCCGGCAGGTGGTTCTGGTACGTCTGAGAGGTGGTTCCGCCATGGCTGGCAGGTGATCCCGGACTGTCCCCCAGGTGGTTCTGGCATAGCCAGCAGTTGATATTGGCCTGTCCGGCAGGTGGTTCCAGCGAGTCGAACAGGTGGCTCCGGCGTTCTTGGCAGGTGGTTCCGGTCTGTCCGGTAGGTGTTTCCGGCGTGTCCGGCACGTGCTTCCGGCACGTCTGAGAGGTGGTTCCGGCATGCGCGGCAGGTGATTCCGTAGTGTCCGGCAGGTGGTTCTTGCGTACCCGGCAGGTGATTTTGGCGTGTCCGGCAGGTGTTTCTGGCGAGTCGAGCAGGTGGCCCCGGCATGCTCGGCAGGTGCTTCCGGCGTCTCCGGCACGTGGTTCTGGTGTGTCTGAGAGCTGGTTCCGGCATGTCCGGCAGATGATTCCGGAGTGTCCGCCAAGTGGTTCTGGCATACCCAGCAGGTGATTTTGGCGTGTCAGGGAGGTGGTACCGGTGAGTCGAGCAGGTGGTTCCGGCCTGCTCAGCAGGTGGTTCAGGCGGTTCTGGCAGGTGGTATCCGTCTGTTCGGGGTGTGGTTCCAGCATCTCATGAACACGTTTCTGGCACGTCTGAGATGTGGTTCCGGCCGGCCCGACAGGTGTTTCCGCAGTGTCTGCCAAGCGGTTCTGGCGTAGTTGGCAGGTGATTTTGGCATGACTGGCAGGTGGTTCCAGCAAGCCTGGCAGGTGATTCCAAAGTGTTCACCAACTGGTTGTGGCGTAGCCGGCAGGTGATTTTTGCGTGATCGGCAGGTGGTTCTGGCGAGTCGAGCAGGTGGTTCCGGCGTGCTCGGCTGGTGCTTCCGGGGTCATTGGCACGGGGTTCTGGCATGTCTGAGAGGTGGTTCCTGCATGCCCGGCAAGTGATTCCGGAGTGTTCGCCAAGTGGTTCTGGCATAGTCGGCAGGTGATTTTGGCATGTCCGGCAGGTGGTTCAGGCGAGTTGAGCAGGTGGTTCCAACGTGCTTGGCAGGTGCTTCCGGCGTCTCCGGCACGTGTTTCTGGCACATCTGACAGGTGGTTCCGGCATGCCCGAAAGGTGATTCCGGTCTGTCCGGTAGGTGGTTCCAGCCTGCACGGCATGTGGTTCTGGTACGTCTCAGAGGTGGTTGCGCATGCCCAACAGGTGATTCCGGACTGTCCGCCACATGGTTCTGGCACGTCTGAGAGGTGGTTCCGGCATGCCCGGCAGGTCATCCCAGAGAGTCCTCCAAGTGGTTCTGGCATAACACGCAGGTGATTTTGGCGTGTCTGGCAGGTTGTTCCGTTGTGCTTGGCAGGTGGTTCAGGCTTGGCCGGCAGGTGGTTCCAGACTGTCCAGGACGTGTTTCCAGCTTCTCCGGCAGGTGGTTCTGGTACGTGTGAGAGGTGGTTCCGCCATGGCTGGCAGGTGATTCCGGACCGTCCCCCAGGTGGTTCTGGCATAGCCAGCAGTTGATATTGGCCTGTCCGGCAGGTGGTTGCAGCGAGTCGAACAGGTGGCTCCGGCGTGCTCGGCAGGTGGTTCCGGTCTGTCCGATAGGTGATTCCGGCGTGTCCGGCACGTGCTTCCGGCACGTCTGAGAGGTGGTTCCGGCATGCGCGAAAGGTGGTTTCGGAGTGTCCGCCAGGTGGTTCTGGCCTACCCGGCAGGGGATTTTGGCGTGTCCGGCAGGTGTTTCTGGCGAGTCGAGCAGGTGGCTCCGGCATGCTCGGCAGGTGCTTCCGGCGTCTCCGGCACGTGGTTCTGGTGTGTCTGAGAGCTGGTTCCGGCATGTCCGGCAGATGATTCCGGAGTGTCCGCCAAGTGGTTCTGGCATACCCGGCTGGTGATTTGGGCATGTCAGTTAGGTGGTTCCGGCGAGTCGAGCAGGTGGCTCCGGCGTGCTCGGCAGGTTGTTCAGACGGGTCTGGCAGGTGTTTTCCGTCTGTTCGGGGTGTGGTTCCAGCATCTCATGCACATGGTTCTGGCACGTCTGAGATGTGGTTCCGGCCGGCCCGACAGGTGTTTCCACAGTGTCCGCCAAGTGGTACTGGCGTAGTTGGCAGGTGATTTTGGCATGACCGGCAGGTGGTTCCAGCAAGCCCGGCAGGTGATTCCGAAGTGTTCCCCAACTGGTTGTGGCGTAGCCGGCAGGTGATTTTTGCGTGTCCGGCAGGTGGTTCTGGCGAGTCGAGCAGGTGGTTCCGGCGTGCTCGGCAGGTGCTTCCGGGGTCATTGGCACGTGGTTCTGGCATATCTGAGAGGTGGTTCCGGCATGCCCGGCAGGTGATTCCGGAGTGTTCGCCAAGTGTTTCCGGCGTAGCCGGCAGGTGATTTTGCATGTCCAGCGGTCGTTCCGGCGGGTCGAGCCGGTGGTTCCGGCGTGTCCGGCAGGTGGTTCCGGTCTGTCCGGAAGGTGGTTCTGTGGTGTCCGGCACGAGGTTCAGTCTGAGAGGCTGTGCCGGCATGCCCCTCACGTGATTCCGGCTTGTCCCCGAAGTGGTGCTGGTGTAGCGGGCAGGTGATTTTGGCGTGTCCGGCAGGTGGTTCCGGCGAGTTGAGCAGGTGGTTGCGACGTGCTCGGCAGGTGCTTCCGGCGCCTCCGGCACGTGTTTCTGGCACATCTGACTGGTGGTTCCGGCATGCCCAAAAGTTGATTCCGGTCTGTCCGGTAGGTGGTTCCGGCGTGCACGGCATGTGGTTCTGGTACGTGTCAGAGGTGGTTGCGTATGCCCAACAGGTGATTCCGGACTGTCCGCCACGTGCTTCTGGCACGTCTGAGAGGTGGTTCCAACATGCCCGGCAGGTCATTTCGGAGAGTCGTCCAAGTGGTTCTGGCGTAGCCCGCAGGTGATTTTGGCGTGTCCGGCAGGTGGTTCCGCCGTGCTCGGCAGGTGGTTCAGGCATGGCCGTCACGTGGTTCCAGTCTGTCCAGGACGTGTTTCCAGCTTCTCCGGCAGGTGGTTCTGGTACGTCTGAGAGGTGGTTCCGCCATGGCTGGCAGGTGATCCCGGACTGTCCCCCAGGTGGTTCTGGCATAGCCAGCAGTTGATATTGGCCTGTCCGGCAGGTGGTTCCAGCGAGTCGAACAGGTGGCTCCGGCGTTCTTGGCAGGTGGTTCCGGTCTGTCCGGTAGGTGTTTCCGGCGTGTCCGGCACGTGCTTCCGGCAAGTCTGAGAGGTGGTTCCGGCATGCGCGGCAGGTGATTCTGTAGTGTCCGCCAGGTGGTTCTGGCGTACCCGGCAGGTGATTTTGGCGTGTCCGGCAGGTGTTTCTGGCGAGTCGAGCAGGTGGCTCCGGCATGCTCGGCAGGTGCTTCCGGCGTCTCCGGCACTTGGTTCTGGTGTGTCTGAGAGCTGGTTCCGGCATGTCCGGCAGATGATTCCGGAGTGTCCGCCAAGTGGTTCTGGCATACCCAGCAGGTGATTTTGGCGTGTCAGGGAGGTGGTACCGGTGAGTCGAGCAGGTGGTTCCGGCGTGCTCAGCAGGTGGTTCAGGCGGTTCTGGCAGGTGGTATCCGTCTGTTCGGGGTGTGGTCCCAGCATCTCATGAACACGTTTCTGGCACGTCTGAGATGTGGTTCCGGCCGGCCCGACAGGTGTTTCCGCAGTGTCCGCCAAGCGGTTCTGGCGTAGTTGGCAGGTGATTTTGGCATGACTGGCAGGTGGTTCCAGCAAGCCTGGCAGGTGATTCCAAAGTGTTCACCAACTGGTTGTGGCGTAGCCGGCAGGTGATTTTTGCGTGATCGGCACGTGGTTCTGGCGAGTCGAGCAGGTGGTTCCGGCGTGCTCGGCTGGTGCTTCCGGGGTCATTGGCACGGGGTTCTGGCATGTCTGAGAGGTGGTTCCTGCATGCCCGGCAAGTGATTCCGGGGTGTTGGCCAAGTGGTTCTGGCATAGTCGGCAGGTGATTTTGGCATGTCCGGCAGGTGGTTCAGGCGAGTTGAGCAGGTGGTTCCAACGTGCTTGGCAGGTGCTTCCGGCGTCTCCGGCACGTGTTTCTGGCACATGTGTCAGGTGGTTCCGGCATGCCCGAAAGGTGATTCCGGTCTGTCTGGTAGGTGGTTCCAGCCTGCACGGCATGTGGTTCTGGTACGTCTCAGAGGTGGTTGCGCATGCCCAAGAGGTGATTCCGGACTGTCCGCCACATGGTTCTGGCACGTCTGAGAGGTGGTTCCGGCATGCCCGGCAGGTCATCCCAGAGAGTCCTCCAAGTGGTTCTGGCATAACACACAGGTGATTTTGGCGTGTCTGGCAGGTTGTTCCGTTGTGCTTGGCAGGTGGTTCAGGCTTGGCCGGCAGGTGGTTCCAGACTGTCCAAGACGTGTTTCCAGCTTCTCCGGCAGGTGGTTCTGGTACGTCTGAGAGGTGGTTCCGCCATGGCTGGCAGGTGATTCCGGACCGTCCCCCAGGTGGTTCTGGCATAGCCAGCAGTTGATATTGGCCTGTCCGGCACGTGGTTCCAGCGAGTCGAACAGGTGGCTCCGGCGTGCTCGGCAGGTGGTTCCGGTCTGTCCGGTAGGTGATTCCGGCGTGTCCGGCACGTGCTTCCGGCACGTCTGAGAGGTGGTTCCGGCATGCGCGACAGGTGGTTTCGGAGTGTCCGCCAGGTGGTTCTGGCCTACCCGGCAGGTGATTTTGGCGTGTCCGGCAGGTGTTTCTGGCGAGTCGAGCAGGTGGCTCCGGCATGCTCGGCAGGTGCTTCCGGCGTCTCCGGCACGTGGTTCTGGTGTGTCTGAGAGCTGGTTCCGGCATGTCCAGCAGATGATTCCGCAGTGTCCGCCAAGTGGTTCTGGCATACCCGGCTGGTGATTTGGGCATGTCAGGTAGGTGGTTCCGGCGAGTCGAGCAGGTGGCTCCGGCGTGCTCGGCAGGTTGTTCAGACGGGTCTGGCAGATGTTTTCCGTCTGTTCGGGGTGTGGTTCCAGCATCTCATGCACATGGTTCTGGCACGTCTGAGATGTGGTTCCGGCCGGCCCGACAGGTGTTTCCACAGTGTCCGCCAAGTGGTACTGGCGTAGTTGGCAGGTGATTTTGGCATGACCGGCAGGTGGTTCCAGCAAGCCCGGCAGGTGATTCCGAAGTGTTCCCCAACTGGTTGTGGCGTAGCCGGCAGGTGATTTTTGCGTGTCCGGCAGGTGGTTCTGGCGAGTCGAGCAGGTGGTTCCGGCGTGCTCGGCAGGTGCTTCCGGGGTCATTGGCACGTGGTTCTGGCATATCTGAGAGGTGGTTCCGGCATGCCCGGCAGGTGATTCCGGAGTGTTCGCCAAGTGTTTCCGGCGTAGCCGGCAGGTGATTTTGCATGTCCAGCAGTCGTTCCAGCGGGTCGAGCCGGTGGTTCCGGCGTGTCCGGCAGGTGGTTCCGGTCTGTCCGGCAGGAGGTTCTGTGGTGTCCGGCACGAGGTTCAGTCTGAGAGGCTGTGCCGGCATGCCCCTCACGTGATTCCGGCTTGTCCCCGAAGTCGTGCTGGTGTAGCGGGCAGGTGATTTTGGCGTGTCCGGCAGGTGGTTCAGGCGAGTTGAGCAGGTGGTTGCGACGTGCTTGGCAGGTGGTTCCGGCGTCTCCGGCACGTGTTTCTGGCACATCTGACTGGTGGTTCCTGCATGCCCAAAAGTGGATTCCGGTCTGTCCGGTAGGTGGTTCCGGCGTGCACGGCACGAGGTTCTGGTACGTGTCAGAGGTGGTTGCGTATGCCCAACAGGTGATTCCGGACTGTCCGCCACGAGCTTCTGGCACGTCTGCGAAGTGGTTCCAACATGCCCGGCAGGTCATTTCAGAGAGTCGTCCAAGTGGTTCTGGAGTAGCCCGCAGGTGATTTTGGCGTGTCCGGCAGGTGGTTCCGCCGTGCTCGGCAGGTGGTTCAGGCATGGCCGTCACGTGGTTCCAGTCTGTCCAGGACGTGTTTCCAGCTTCTCTGGCAGGTGGTTCTGGTACGTCTGAGAGGTGGTTCCGCCATGGCTTTCAGGTGATCCCGGACTGTCCCCCAGGTGGTTCTGGCATAGCCAGCAGTTGACATTGGCCTGTCCGGCAGGTGGTTCCAGCGAGTCGAACAGGTGGCTCCGGCGTTCTTGGCAGGTGGTTCCGGTCTGTCCGGTAGGTGTTTCCGGCGTGTCCGGCACGTGCTTCCAGCACGTCTGAGAGGTGGTTCCGGCATGCGCGACAGGTGATTTCGGAGTGTCCGCCAGGTGGTTCTGGCGTACCCGGCAGGTGATTTTGGCGTGTCCGGCAGGTGTTTCTGGCGAGTCGAGCAGGTGGCTCCGGCATGCTCGGCAGGTGCTTCCGGCGTCTCCGGCACTTGGTTCTGGTGTGTCTGAGAGCTGGTTCCGGCATGTCCAGCAGATGATTCCAGAGTGTCCGCCAAGTGGTTCTGGCATACCCAGCAGGTGATTTTGGCGTGTCAGGGAGGTGGTACCGGTGAGTCGAGCAGGTGGTTCCGGCGTGCTCAGCAGGTGGTTCAGGCGGTTCTGGCAGGTGGTATCCGTCTGTTCGGGGTGTGGTTCCAGCATCTCATTAACACGTTTCTGGCATGTCTGAGATGTGGTTCCAGCCGGCCCGACAGGTGTTTCCGCAGTGTCCGCCAAGCGGTTCTGGCGTAGTTGGCAGGTGATTTTGGCATGACTGGCAGGTGGTTCCAGCAAGCCTGGCAGGTGATTCCAAAGTGTTCACCAACTGGTTGTGGCGTAGCCGGCAGGTGATTTTTGCGTGATCGGCAGGTGGTTCTGGCGAGTCGAGCAGGTGGTTCCGGCGTGCTCGGCTGCTGCTTCCGGGGTCATTGGCACGGGGTTCTGGCATGTCTGAGAGGTGGTTCCTGCATGCCCGGCAAGTGATTCCGGGGTGTTCGCCAAGTGGTTCTGGCATAGTCGGCAGGTGATTTTGGCATGTCCGGCAGGTGGTTCAGGCGAGTTGAGCAGGTGGTTCCAACGTGCTTGGCAGGTGCTTCCGGCGTCTCCGGCACGTGTTTCTGGCACATCTGACAGGTGGTTCCGGCATGCCCGACAGGTGATTCCGGTCTGTCCGGTAGGTGGTTCCAGCCTGCACGGCATGTGGTTCTGGTACGTCTCAGACGTGGTTGCGCATGCCCAACAGGTGATTCCGGACTGTCCGCCACATGGTTCTGGCACGTCTGAGAGGTGGTTCCGGCATGCCCGGCAGGTCATCCCAGAGAGTCCTCCAAGTGGTTCTGGCATAACACGCAGGTGATTTTGGCGTGTCTGGCAGGTTGTTCCGTTGTGCTTGGCAGGTGGTTCAGGCTTGGCCGGCAGGTGGTTCCAGACTGTCCAGGACGTGTTTCCAGCTTCTCCGGCAGGTGGTTCTGGTACGTCTGAGAGGTGGTTCCGCCATGGCTGGCAGGTGATTCCGGACCGTCCCCCAGGTGGTTCTGGCATAGCCAGCAGTTGATATTGGCCTGTCCGGCAGGTGGTTCCAGCGAGTCGAACAGGTGGCTCCGGCGTGCTCGGCAGGTGGTTCCGGTCTGTCCGGTAGGTGATTCCGGCGTGTCCGGCACGTGCTTCCGGCACGTCTGAGAGGTGGTTCCGGCATGCGCGAAAGGTGGTTTCGGAGTGTCCGCCAGGTGGTTCTGGCCTACCCGGCAGGTGATTTTGGCGTGTCCGGCAGGTGTTTCTGGCGAGTCGAGCAGGTGGCTCCGGCATGCTCGGCAGGTGCTTCCGGCGTCTCCGGCACGTGGTTCTGGTGTGTCTGAGAGCTGGTTCCGGCATGTCCGGCAGATGATTCCGGAGTGTCCGCCAAGTGGTTCTGGCATACCCGGCTGGTGATTTGGGCATGTCAGGTAGGTGGTTCCGGCGAGTCGAGCAGGTGGCTCCGGCATGCTCGGCAGGTTGTTCAGACGGGTCTGGCAGGTGTTTTCCGTCTGTTCGGGGTGTGGTTCCAGCATCTCATGCACATGGTTCTGGCACGTCTGAGATGTGGTTCCGGCCGGCCCGACAGGTGTTTCCACAGTGTCCGCCAAGTGGTACTGGCGTAGTTGGCAGGTGATTTTGGCATGACCGGCAGGTGGTTCCAGCAAGCCCGGCAGGTGATTCCGAAGTGTTCCCCAACTGGTTGTGGCGTAGCCGGCAGGTGATTTTTGCGTGTCCGGCAGGTGGTTCTGGCGAGTCGAGCAGGTGGTTCCGGCGTGCTCGGCAGGTGCTTCCGGGGTCATTGGCACGTGGTTCTGGCATATCTGAGAGGTGGTTCCGGCATGCCCGGCAGGTGATTCCGGAGTGTTCGCCAAGTGTTTCCGGCGTAGCCGGCAGGTGATTTTGCATGTCCAGCGGTCGTTCCGGCGGGTCGAGCCGGTGGTTCCGGCGTGTCCGGCAGGTGGTTCCGGTCTGTCCGGAAGGTGGTTCTGTGGTGTCCGGCACGAGGTTCAGTCTGAGAGGCTGTGCCGGCATGCCCCTCACGTGATTCCGGCTTGTCCCCGAAGTGGTGCTGGTGTAACGGGCAGGTGATTTTGGCGTGTCCGGCAGGTGGTTCCGGCGAGTTGAGCAGGTGGTTGCGACGTGCTCGGCAGGTGGTTCCGGCGTCTCCGGCACGTGTTTCTGGCACATCTGACTGGTGGTTCCGGCATGCCCAAAAGTTGATTCCGGTCTGTCCGGTAGGTGGTTCCGGCGTGCACGGCTGGTGCTTCCGGGGTCATTGGCACGGGGTTCTGGCATGTCTGAGAGGTGGTTCCTGCATGCCCGGCAAGTGATTCCGGAGTGTTCGCCAAGTGGTTCTGGCATAGTCGGCAGGTGATTTTGGCATGTCCGGCAGGTGGTTCAGGCGAGTTGAGCAGGTGGTTCCAACGTGCTTGGCAGGTGCTTCCGGCGTCTCCGGCACGTGTTTCTGGCATATCTGACAGGTGGTTCCGGCATGCCCGACAGGTGATTCCGGTCTGTCCCATAGGTGGTTCCAGCCTGCACGGCATGTGGTTCTGGTACGTCTCAGAGGTGGTTGCGCATGCCCAACAGGTGATTCCGGACTGTCCGCCACATGGTTCTGGCACGTCTGAGAGGTGGTTCCGGCATGCCCGGCAGGTCATCCCAGAGAGTCCTCCAAGTGGTTCTGGCATAACACGCAGGTGATTTTGGCGTGTCTGGCAGGTTGTTCCGTTGTGCTTGGCAGGTGGTTCAGGCTTGGCCGGCAGGTGGTTCCAGACTGTCCAGGACGTGTTTCCACCTTCTCCGGCATGTGGTTCTGGTACGTCTGAGAGGTGGTTCCGCCATGGCTGGCAGGTGATTCCGGACCGTCCCCCAGGTGGTTCTGGCATAGCCAGCAGTTGATATTGGCCTGTCCGGCAGGTGGTTCCAGCGAGTCGAACAGGTGGCTCCGGCGTGCTCGGCAGGTGGTTCCGGTCTGTCCGGTAGGTGATTCCGGCGTGTCCGGCACGTGCTTCCGGCACGTCTGAGAGGTGGTTCCGGCATGCGCGAAAGGTGGTTTCGGAGTGTCCGCCAGGTGGTTCTGGCCTACCCGGCAGGTGATTTTGGCGTGTCCGGCAGGTGTTTCTGGCGAGTCGAGCAGGTGGCTCCGGCATGCTCGGCAGGTGCTTCCGGCGTCTCCGGCACGTGGTTCTGGTGTGTCTGAGAGCTGGTTCCGGCATGTCCGGCAGATGATTCCGGAGTGTCCGCCAAGTGGTTCTGGCATACCCGGCTGGTGATTTGGGCATGTCAGGTAGGTGGTTCCGGCGAGTCGAGCAGGTGGCTCCGGCGTGCTCGGCAGGTTGTTCAGACGGGTCTGGCAGGTGTTTTCCGTCTGTTCGGGGTGTGGTTCCAGCATCTCATGCACATGGTTCTGGCACGTCTGAGATGTGGTTCCGGCCGGCCCGACAGGTGTTTCCACAGTGTCCGCCAAGTGGTACTGGCGTAGTTGGCAGGTGATTTTGGCATGACCGGCAGGTGGTTCCAGCAAGCCCGGCAGGTGATTCCGAAGTGTTCCCCAACTGGTTGTGGCGTAGCCGGCAGGTGATTTTTGCGTGTCCGGCAGGTGGTTCTGGCGAGTCGAGCAGGTGGTTCCGGCGTGCTCGGCAGGTGCTTCCGGGGTCATTGGCACGTGGTTCTGGCATATCTGAGAGGTGGTTCCGGCATGCCCGGCCGGTGATTCCGGAGTGTTCGCCAAGTGTTTCCGGCGTAGCCGGCAGGTGATTTTGCATGTCCAGCGGTCGTTCCGGCGGGTCGAGCCGGTGGTTCGGGCGTGTCCGGCAGGTGGTTCCGGTCTGTCCGGCAGGTGGTTCGGTGGTGTTCGGCACGAGGTTCAGTCTGAGAGGCTGTGCCGGCATGCCCCTCACGTGATTCCGGCTTGTCCCCGAAGTGGTGCTGGTGTAGCGGGCAGGTGATTTTGGCGTGTCCGGCAGGTGGTTCTGGCGAGTTGAGCATGTGCTTGCGACGTGCTCGGCAGGTGCTTCCGGCGTCTCCGGCACGTGTTTCTGGCACATCTGACTGGTGGTTCCGGCATGCCCAAAAGTTGATTCCGGTCTGTCCGGTAGGTGGTTCCGGCGTGCACGGCACGTGGTTCTGGTACGTGTCAGAGGTGGTTGCGTATGCCCAACAGGTGATTCCGGACTGTCCGCCACGTGCTTCTGGCACGTCTGAGAGGTGGTTCCAACATGCCCGGCAGGTCATTTCGGAGAGTCGTCCAAGTGGTTCTGGCGTAGCCCGCAGGTGATTTTGGCGTGTCCGGCAGGTGATTCCGCTGTGCTCGGCAGGTGGTTGAGGCATGGCCGTCACGTGGTTCCAGTCTGTCCAGGACGTGTTTCCAGCTTCTCCGGCAGGTGGTTCTGGTACGTCTGAGAGGTGGTTCCGCCATGGCTGGCAGGTGATCCCGGACTGTCCCCCAGGTAGTTCTGGCATAGCCAGCAGTTGATATTGGCCTGTCCGGCAGGTGGTTCCAGCGAGTCGAACAGGTGGCTCCGGCGTTCTTGGCAGGTGGTTCCGGTCTGTCCGGTAGGTGTTTCCGGCGTGTCCGGCACGTGCTTCCCTCACGTCTGAGAGGTGGTTCCGGCATGCGCGGCAGGTGATTCCGTAGTGTCCGGCAGGTGGTTCTTGCGTACCCGGCAGGGGATTTTGGCGTGTCCGGCAGGTGTTTCTGGCGAGTCGAGCAGGTGGCTCCGGCATGCTCGGCAGGTGCTTCCGGCGTCTCCGGCACTTGGTTCTGGTGTGTCTGAGAGCTGGTTCCGGCATGTCCGGCAGATGATTCCGGAGTGTCCGCCAAGTGGTTCTGGCATACCCAGCAGGTGATTTTGGCGTGTCAGGGAGGTGGTACCGGTGAGTTGAGCAGGTGGTTCCGGCGTGCTCAGCAGGTGGTTCAGGCGGTTCTGGCAGGTGGTATCCGTCTGTTCGGGGTGTGGTTCCAGCATCTCATGAACACGTTTCTGGCACGTCTGAGATGTGGTTCCAGCCGGCCCGACAGGTTTTTCCGCAGTGTCCGCCAAGCGGTTCTGGCGTAGTTGGCAGGTGATTTTGGCATGACTGGCATGTGGTTCCAGCAAGCCTGGCAGGTGATTCCAAAGTGTTCACCAACTGGTTGTGGCGTAGCCGGCAGGTGATTTTTGCGTGATCGGCAGGTGGTTCTGTCGAGTCGAGCAGGTGGTTCCGGCGTGCTCGGCTGGTGCTTCCGGGGTCATTGGCACGGGGTTCTGGCATGTCTGAGAGGTGGTTCCTGCATGCCCGGCAAGTGATTCAGGAGTGTTCGCCAAGTGGTTCTGGCATAGTCGGCAGGTGATTTTGGCATGTCCGGCAGGTGGTTCAGGCGAGTTGAGCAGGTGGTTCCAACGTGCTTGGCAGGTGCTTCCGGCGTCTCCGGCACGTGTTTCTGGCACATCTGACAGGTGGTTCCGGCATGCCCGAAAGGTGATTCCGGTCTGTCCGGTAGGTGGTTCCAGCCTGCACGGCATGTGGTTCTGGTACGTCTCAGAGGTGGTTGCGCATGCCCAAGAGGTGATTCCGGACTGTCCGCCACATGGTTCTGGCACGTCTGAGAGGTGGTTCCAGCATGCCCGGCAGGTAATCCCAGAGAGTCCTCCAAGTGGTTCTGGCATAACACACAGGTGATTTTGGCGTGTCTGGCAGGTTGTTCCTTTGTGCTTGGCAGGTGGTTCAGGCTTGGCCGGCAGGTGGTTCCAGACTGTCCAGGACGTGTTTCCAGCTTCTCCGGCAGGTGGTTCTGGTACGTCTGAGAGGTGGTTCCGCCATGGCTGGCAGGTGATTCTGGACCGTCCCCCAGGTGGTTCTGGCATAGCCAGAGGTTGATATTGGCCTGTCCGGCAGGTGGTTCCAGCGAGTCGAACAGGTGGCTCCGGCGTGCTCGGCAGGTGGTTCCGGTCTGTCCGGTAGGTGATTCCGGCGTGTCCGGCACGTGCTTCCGGCACGTCTGAGAGGTGGTTCCGGCATGCGCGACAGGTGGTTTCGGAGTGTCCGCCAGGTGGTTCTGGCGTACCCGGCAGGTGATTTTGGCGTGTCCGGCAGGTGTTTCTGGCGAGTCGAGCAGGTGGCTCCGGCATGCTCGGCAGGTGCTTCCGGCGTCTCCGGCACGTGGTTCTGGTGTGTCTGAGAGCTGGTTCCGGCATGTCCGGCAGATGATTCCGGAGTGTCCGCCAAGTGGTTCTGGCATACCCGGCTGGTGATTTGGGCATGTCAGGTAGGTGGTTCCGGCGAGTCGAGCAGGTGGCTCCGGCGTGCTCGGCAGGTTGTTCAGACGGGTCTGGCAGGTGTTTTCCGTCTGTTCGGGGTGTGGTTCCAGCATCTCATGCACATGGTTCTGGCACGTCTGAGATGTGGTTCCGGCCGGCCCGACAGGTGTTTCCACAGTGTCCGCCAAGTGGTACTGGCGTAGTTGGCAGGTGATTTTGGCATGACCGGCAGGTGGTTCCAGCAAGCCCGGCAGGTGATTCCGAAGTGTTCCCCAACTGGTTGTGGCGTAGCCGGCAGGTGATTTTTGCGTGTCCGGCAGGTGGTTCTGGCGAGTCGAGCAGGTGGTTCCGGCGTGCTCGGCAGGTGCTTCCGGGGTCATTGGCACGTGGTTCTGGCATATCTGAGAGGTGGTTCCGGCATGCCCGGCAGGTGATTCCGGAGTGTTCGCCAAGTGTTTCCGGCGTAGCCGGCAGGTGATTTTGCATGTCCAGCGGTCGTTCCGGCGGGTCGAGCCGGTGGTTCCGGCGTGTGCGGCAGGTGGTTCCGGTCTGTCCGGCAGGTGGTTCTGTGGTGTCCGGCACGAGGTTCAGTCTGAGAGGCTGTGCCGGCATGCCCCTCACGTGATTCCGGCTTGTCCCCGAAGTGGTGCTGGTGTAGCGGGCAGGTGATTTTGGCGTGTCCGACAGGTGGTTCAGGCGAGTTGAGCAGGTGCTTGCGACGTGCTCGGCAGGTGCTTCCGGCGTCTCCGGCACGTGTTTCTGGCACATCTGACTGGTGGTTGCGGCATGCCCAAAAGTTGATTCCGGTCTGTCTGGTAGGTGGTTCCGGCGTGCACGGCACGTGGTTCTGGTACGTGTCAGAGGTGGTTGCGTATGCCCAACAGGTGATTCCGGACTGTCCGCCACGTACTTCTGGCACGTCTGAGAGGTGGTTCCAACATGCCCGGCAGGTCATTTCGGAGAGTCGACCAAGAGGTTCTGGCGTAGCCCGCTGGTGATTTTGGCGTGTCCGGCAGGTGGTTCCGCCGTGCTCGGCAGGTGGTTCAGGCATGGCCGTCACGTGGTTCCAGTCTGTCCAGGACGTGTTTCCAGCTTCTCCGGGAGGTGGTTCTGGTACGTCTGAGAGGTGGTTCCGCCATGGCTGGCAGGTGATCCCGGACTGTCCCCCAGGTGGTTCTGGCATAGCCAGCAGTTGATATTGGCCTGTCCGGCAGGTGGTTCCAGCGAGTCGAACAGGTGGCTCCGGCGTTCTTGGCAGCTGGTTCCGGTCTGTCCGGTAGGTGTTTCCGGCTTGTCCGGCACGTGCTTCCGGCACGTCTCAGAGGTGGTTCCTGCAAGCGCGGCAGGTGATTCCGTAGTGTCCGCCAGGTGGTTCTGGCATACCCGGCAGGTGATTTTGGCGTGTTCGGCAGGTGTTTCTGGCGAGTCGAGCAGGTGGCTCCGGCATGCTCGGCAGGTGCTTCCGGCGTCTCCGGCACTTGGTTCTGGTGTGTCTGAGAGCTGGTTCCGGCATGTCCGGCAGATGATTCCGGAGTGTCCGCCAAGTGGTTCTGGCATACCCAGCAGGTGATTTTGGCGTGTCAGGGAGGTGGTACCGGTGAGTCGATCAGGTGGTTCCGGCGTGCTCAGCAGGTGGTTCAGGCGGTTCTGGCAGGTGGTATCCGTCTGTTCGGGGTGTGGTTCCAGCATCTCATGAACGCGTTTCTGGCACATCTGAGATGTGGTTCCAGCCGGCCCGACAGGTGTTTCCGCAGTGTCCGCCAAGCGGTTCTGGCGTAGTTGGCAGGTGATTTTGGCATGAGTGGCAGGTGGTTCCAGCAAGCCTGGCAGGTGATTCCAAAGTGTTCACCAACTGGTTGTGGCGTAGCCGGCAGGTGATTTTTGCATGATCGGCAGGTGGTTCTGGCGAGTCGAGCAGGTGGTTCCGGCGTGCTCGGCTGGTGCTTCCGGGGTCATTGGCACGGGGTTCTGGCATGTCTGAGAGGTGGTTCCTGCATGCCCGGCAAGTGATTCCGGAGTGTTCGCCAAGTGGTTCTGGCATAGTCGGCAGGTGATTTTGGCATGTCCGGCAGGTGGTTCAGGCGAGTTGAGCAGGTGGTTCCAACGTGCTTGGCAGGTGCTTCCGGCGTCTCCGGCACGTGTTTCTGGCACATCTGACAGGTGGTTCCGGCATGCCCGAAAGGTGATTCCGGTCTGTCCGGTAGGTGGTTCCAGCCTGCACGGCATGTGGTTCTGGTACGTCTCAGAGGTGGTTGCGCATGCCAACAGGTGATTCCGGACTGTCCGCCACATGGTTCTGGCACGTCTGAGAGGTGGTTCTGGCATGCCCGGCAGGTCATCCCAGAGAGTCCTCCAAGTGGTTCTGGCATAACACACAGGTGATTTTGGCGTGTATGGCAGGTGTTCCGTTGTGCTTGGTAGGTGGTTCAGGCTTGGCCGGCAGGTGGTTCCAGACTGTCCAGGACGTGTTTCCAGCTTCTCCGGCAGGTGGTTCTGGTACGTCTGAGAGGTGGTTCCGCCATGGCTGGCAGGTGATTCCGGACCGTCCCCCAGGTGGTTCTGGCATAGCCAGCAGTTGATATTGGCCTGTCCGGCAGGTGGTTCCAGCGAGTCGAACAGGTGGCTCCGGCGTGCTCGGCAGGTTGTTCAGACGGGTCTGGCAGGTGTTTTCCTTCTGTTCGTGGTGTGGTTCCAGCATCTCATGCACATGGTTCTGGCACGTCTGAGATGTGGTTCCTGCTGGCCCGACAGGTGTTTCCACAGTGTCCGCCAAGTGGTACTGGCGTATTTGGCAGGTGATTTTGGCATGACCGGCAGGTGGTTCCAGCAAGCCCGGCAGGTGATTCCGAAGTGTTCCCCAGCTGGTTGTGGCGTAGCTGGCAGGTGATATTTGCGTGTCCGGCAGGTGGTTCTGGCGAGTCGAGCAGGTGGTTCCGGCGTGCTCGGCAGGTGCTTCCGGGGTCATTGGCACGTGGTTCTGCCATACCTGAGAGGTGGTTCCGGCATGCCCGGCAGGTGATTCCGGAGTGTTCGCCAAGTGTTTCCGGCGTAGCTGGCAGGTGATTTTGCATGTCCAGCGGTCGTTCCGGCGGGTCGAGCCGGTGGTTCCGGCGTGTGCGGCAGGTGGTTCCGGTCTGTCCGGCAGGTGGTTCTGTGGTGTCCGGCACGAGGTTCAGTCTGAGAGGCTGTGCCGGCATGCCCCTCACGTGATTCCGGCTTGTACCCGAAGTGGTGCTGGTGTAGCGGGCAGTTGATTTTGGCGTGTCCGGCAGGTGGTTCGGGCGAGTTGAGCAGGTGGTTGCGACGTGCTCGGCAGGTGCTTCCGGCATCTCCGGCACGTGTTTCTGGCACATCTGACTGGTGGTTCCGGCATGCCCAAAAGTTGATTCCGGTCTGTCCGGTAGGTGGTTCCGGCGTGCACGGCACGTGGTTCTGGTACGTCTCAGAGGTGGTTGAGTATGCCCAACAGATGATTCCGGACTGTCCGCCACGTGCTTCTGGCACGTCTGAGAGGTGGTTCCGGCATGCGCGACAGGTGGTTTCGGAGTGTCCGCCAGGTGGTTCTGGCGTACCCGGCAGGTGATTTTGGCGTGTCCGGCAGGTGCTTCTGGCGAGTCGAGCAGGTGGCTCCGGCATGCTCGGCAGGTGCTTCCGGCGTCTCCGGCACGTGGTTCTGGTGTGTCTGAGAGCTGGTTCCGGCATGTCCGGCAGATGATTCCGGAGTGTCCGCCAAGTGGTTCTGGCATACCCGGCTGGTGATTTGGGCATGTCAGGTAGGTGGTTCCGGCGAGTCGAGCAGGTGGCTCCGGCGTGCTCGGCAGGTTGTTCAGACGGGTCTGGCAGGTGTTTTCCGTCTGTTCGGGGTGTGGTTCCAGCATCTCATGCACATGGTTCTGGCACGTCTGAGATGTGGTTCCGGCCGGCCCGACAGGTGTTTCCACAGTGTCCGCCAAGTGGTACTGGCGTAGTTGGCAGGTGATTTTGGCATGACCGGCAGGTGGTTCCAGCAAGCCCGGCAGGTGATTCCGAAGTGTTCCCCAACTGGTTGTGGCGTAGCCGGCAGGTGATTTTTGCGTGTCCGGCAGGTGGTTCTGGCGAGTCGAGCAGGTGGTTCCGGCGTGCTCGGCAGGTGCTTCCGGGGTCATTGGCACGTGGTTCTGGCATATCTGAGAGGTGGTTCCGGCATGCCCGGCAGGTGATTCCGGAGTGTTCGCCAAGTGTTTCCGGCGTAGCCGGCAGGTGATTTTGCATGTCCAGCGGTCGTTCCGGCGGGTCGAGCCGGTGGTTCCGGCGTGTCCGGCAGGTGGTTCCGGTCTGTCCGGCAGGTGGTTCTGTGGTGTCCGGCACGAGGTTCAGTCTGAGAGGCTGTGCCGGCATGCCCCTCACGTGATTCCGGCTTGTCCCCGAAGTGGTGCTGGTGTAGCGGGCAGGTGATTTTGGCGTGTCCGGCAGGTGGTTCAGGCGAGTTGAGCAGGTGCTTGCGACGTGCTCGGCAGGTGCTTCCGGCGTCTCCGGCACGTGTTTCTGGCACATCTGACTGGTGGTTGCGGCATGCCCAAAAGTTGATTCCGGTCTGTCCGGTAGGTGGTTCCGGCGTGCACGGCACGTGGTTCTGGTACGTGTCAGAGGTGGTTGCGTATGCCCAACAGGTGATTCCGGACTGTCCGCCACGTACTTCTGGCACGTCTGAGAGGTGGTTCCAACATGCCCAGCAGGTCATTTCCGAGAGTCGTCCAAGAGGTTCTGGCGTAGCCCGCAGGTGATTTTGGCGTGTCCGGCAGGTGGTTCCGCCGTGCTCGGCAGGTGGTTCAGGCATGGCCGTCACGTGGTTCCAGTCTGTCCAGGACGTGTTTCCAGCTTCTCCGGCAGGTGGTTCTGGTACGTCTGAGAGGTGGTTCCGCCATGGCTGGCAGGTGATCCCGGACTGTCCCCCAGGTGGTTCTGGCATAGCCAGCAGTTGATATTGGCCTGTCCGGCAGGTGGTTCCAGCGAGTCGAACAGGTGGCTCCGGCGTTCTTGGCAGCTGGTTCCGGTCTGTCCGGTAGGTGTTTCCGGCGTGTCCGGCACGTGCTTCCGGCACGTCTGAGAGGTGGTTCCGGCATGCTCGGCAGGTCATCCCAGAGAGTCCTCCAAGTGGTTCTGGCATAACACGCAGGTGATTTTGGCGTGTCTGGCAGGCTGTTCCGTTGTGCTTGACAGGTGGTTC
Organism: Equus przewalskii; assembly: GCF_037783145.1. NCBI lineage: Eukaryota > Metazoa > Chordata > Mammalia > Perissodactyla > Equidae > Equus > Equus przewalskii. Next base: position 47,658 of record NW_027227043.1, read on the forward strand.
AGGCTTGGCCGGCAGGTGTTTCCAGACTGTCCAGGACGTGTTTCCAGCTTCTCCGGCAGGTGGTTCTGGTTCGTCTGAGAGGTGGTTCCACCATGGCTGGCAGGTGATTCCGGACCGTCCCCCAGGTGGTTCTGGCATAGCCAGCAGTTGATATTGGCCTGTCCGGCACGTGGTTCCAGCGAGTCGAACAGGTGGCTCCGGCGTGCTCGGCAGGTGGTTCCGGTCTGTCCGGTAGGTGATTCCGGCGTGTCCGGCACGTGCTTCCGGCACGTCTGAGAGGTGGTTCCGGCATGCGCGAAAGGTGGTTTCGGAGTGTCCGCCAGGTGGTTCTGGCGTACCCGGCAGGTGATTTTGGCGTGTCCGGCAGGTGTTTCTGGCGAGTCGAGCGGGTTGCTCCGGCATGCTCGGCAGGTGCTTCCGGCGTCTCCGGCACGTGGTTCTGGTGTGTCTGAGAGCTGGTTCCGGCATGTCCGGCAGATGATTCCGGAGTGTCCGCAAAGTGGTTCTGGCATACCCGGCTGGTGATTTTGGCGTGTCAGGGAGGTGGTACCGGTGAGTCGATCAGGTGGTTCCGGCAGGTGGTTCAGGCGAGTTGAGCAGGTGGTTCCAACGTGCTTGGCAGGTGCTTCCGGCGTCTCCGGCACGTGTTTCTGGCACATCTGACAGGTGGTTCCGGCATGCCTGAAAGGTGATTCCGGTCTGTCCGGTAGGTGGTTCCAGCCTGCACGGCATGTGGTTCTGGTACGTCTCAGAGGTGGTTGCGCATGCCAACAGGTGATTCCGGACTGTCCGCCACATGGTTCTGGCACGTCTGAGAGGTGGTTCTGGCATGCCCGGCAGGTCATCCCAGAGAGTCCTCCAAGTGGTTCTGGCATAACACACAGGTGATTTTGGCGTGTATGGCAGGTTGTTCCGTTGTGCTTGGCAGGTGGTTCAGGCTTGGCCGGCAGGTGGTTCCAGACTGTCCAGGACGTGTTTCCAGCTTCTCCGGCAGGTGGTTCTGGTACGTCTGAGAGGTGGTTCCGCCATGGCTGGCAGGTGATTCCGGACCGTCCCCCAGGTGGTTCTGGCATAGCCAGCAGTTGATATTGGCCTGTCCGGCAGGTGGTTCCAGCGAGTCGAACAGGTGGCTCCGGCGTGCTCGGCAGGTTGTTCAGACGGGTCTGGCAGGTGGTTTCCTTCTGTTCGTGGTGTGGTTCCAGCATCTCATGCACATGGTTCTGGCACGTCTGAGATGTGGTTCCTGCTGGCCCGACAGGTGTTTCCACAGTGTCCGCCAAGTGGTACTGGCGTATTTGGCAGGTGATTTTGGCATGACCGGCAGGTGGTTCCAGCAAGCCCGGCAGGTGATTCCGAAGTGTTCCCCAGCTGGTTGTGGCGTAGCTGGCAGGTGATATTTGCGTGTCCGGCAGGTGGTTCTGGCGAGTCGAGCAGGTGGTTCCGGCGTGCTCGGCAGGTGCTTCCGGGGTCATTGGCACGTGGTTCTGCCATACCTGAGAGGTGGTTCCGGCATGCCCGGCAGGTGATTCCGGAGTGTTCGCCAAGTGTTTCCGGCGTAGCTGGCAGGTGATTTTGCATGTCCAGCGGTCGTTCCGGCGGGTCGAGCCGGTGGTTCCGGCGTGTGCGGCAGGTGGTTCCGGTCTGTCCGGCAGGTGGTTCTGTGGTGTCCGGCACGAGGTTCAGTCTGAGAGGCTGTGCCGGCATGCCCCTCACGTGATTCCGGCTTGTACCCGAAGTGGTGCTGGTGTAGCGGGCAGTTGATTTTGGCGTGTCCGGCAGGTGGTTCGGGCGAGTTGAGCAGGTGGTTGCGACGTGCTCGGCAGGTGCTTCCGGCGTCTCCGGCACGTGTTTCTGGCACATCTGACTGGTGGTTCCGGCATGCCCAAAAGTTGATTCCGGTCTGTCCGGTAGGTGGTTCCGGCGTGCACGGCACGTGGTTCTGGTACGTCTCAGAGGTGGTTGAGTATGCCCAACAGATGATTCCGGACTGTCCGCCACGTGCTTCTGGCACGTCTGAGAGGTGGTTCCGGCATGCGCGACAGGTGGTTTCGGAGTGTCCGCCAGGTGGTTCTGGCGTACCCGGCAGGTGATTTTGGCGTGTCCGGCAGGTGCTTCTGGTGAGTCGAGCAGGTGGCTCCGGCATGCTCGGCAGGTGCTTCCGGCGTCTCCGGCACGTGGTTCTGGTGTGTCTGAGAGCTGGTTCCGGCATGTCCGGCAGATGATTCCGGAGTGTCCGCCAAGTGGTTCTGGCATACCCGGCTGGTGATTTGGGCATGTCAGGTAGGTGGTTCCGGCGAGTCGAGCAGGTGGCTCCGGCGTGCTCGGCAGGTTGTTCAGACGGGTCTGGCAGGTGTTTTCCGTCTGTTCGGGGTGTGGTTCCAGCATCTCATGCACATGGTTCTGGCACGTCTGAGATGTGGTTCCGGCCGGCCCGACAGGTGTTTCCACAGTGTCCGCCAAGTGGTACTGGCGTAGTTGGCAGGTGATTTTGGCATGACCGGCAGGTGGTTCCAGCAAGCCCGGCAGGTGATTCCGAAGTGTTCCCCAACTGGTTGTGGCGTAGCCGGCAGGTGATTTTTGCGTGTCCGGCAGGTGGTTCTGGCGAGTCGAGCAGGTGGTTCCGGCGTGCTCGGCAGGTGCTTCCGGGGTCATTGGCACGTGGTTCTGGCATATCTGAGAGGTGGTCCCGGCATGCCCGGCAGGTGATTCCGGAGTGTTCACCAAGTGTTTCCGGCGTAGCCGGCAGGTGATTTTGCATGTCCAGCGGTCGTTCCGGTGGGTCGAGCCGGTGGTTCCGGCGTGTCCCGCAGGTGGTTCCGGTCTGTCCGGTAGGTGGTTCTGTGGTGTCCGGCACGAGGTTCAGTCTGAGAGGCTGTGCCGGCATGCCCCTCACGTGATTCCGGCTTGTCCCCGAAGTGGTGCTGGTGTAGCGGGCAGGTGATTTTGGCGTGTCCGGCAGGTGGTTCAGGCGAGTTGAGCAGGTTGTTGCGACGTGCTCGGCAGGTGCTTCCGGCCTCTCCGGCACGTGTTTCTGGCACATCTGACTGGTGGTTCTGGCATTCCCAAAAGTTGATTCCGGTCTGTCCGGTAGGTGGTTCCGGCGTGCACGGCACGTGGTTCTGGTACGTCTCAGAGGTGGTTGCGTATGCCCAACAGATTATCCCGGACTGTCCGCCACGTGCTTCTGGCACGTCTGAGAGGTGGTTCCAACATGCCCGGCAGGTCATTTCGAAAAGTCGTCCAAGTGGTTCTGGCGTAGCCCGCAGTTGATTTTGGCGTGTCCGGCAGGTGGTTCCGCCATGCTCGGCAGGTGGTTCAGGCATGGCCGTCACGTGGTTCCAGTCTGTCCAGGACGTGTTTCCAGCTTCTCCGGCAGGTGGTTCTGGTACGTCTGAGAGGTGGTTCCGCCATGGCTGGCAGGTGATCCCGGACTGTCCGCCAGGTGGTTCTGGCATAGCCAGCAGTTGATATTGGCCTGTCCGGCAGGTGGTTCCAGCGAGTCGAACAGGTGGCTCCGGCGTTCTTGGCACGTGGTTCCGGTCTGTCCGGTAGGTGTTTCCGGCGTGTCCGGCACGTGCTTCCGGCACGTCTGAGAGGTGGTTCCGGCATGCGCGGCAGGTGATTCCGTAGTGTCCGCCAGGTGGTTCTGGCGTACCCGGCAGGTGATTTTGGCGTGTCCGGCAGGTGTTACTGGCGAGTCGAGCAGGTGGCTCCGGCATGCTCGGCAGGTGCTTCCGGCGTCTCCGGCACTTGGTTCTGGTGTGTCTGAGAGCTGGTTCCGGCATGTCCGGCAGATGATTCCGGAGTCTCCGCCAAGTGGTTCTGGCATACCCAGCAGGTGATTTTGGCGTGTCAGGGAGGTGGTACCGGTGAGTCGAGCAGGCGGTTCCGGCATGCTCAGCAGGTGGTTCAGGCGGTTCTGGCTGGTGGTATCCGTCTGTTGGGGGTGTGGTTCCAGCATCTCATGAACACGTTTCTCTCACGTCTGAGATGTGGTTCCATCCGGCCCGACAGGTGTTTCCGCAGTGTCCGCCAAGCGGTTCTGGCGTAGTTGGCAGGTGGTTTTGGCATGACTGGCAGGTGGTTCCAGCAAGCCTGGCAGGTGATTCCAAAGTGTTCACCAACTGGTTGTGGCGTAGCCGGCAGGTGATTTTTGCGTGATCGGCAGGTGGTTCTGGCGAGTCGAGCAGGTGGTTCCGGCGTGCTCGGCTGGTGCTTCCGGGGTCATTGGCACGGGGTTCTGGCATGTCTGAGAGGTGGTTCCTGCATGCCCGGCAAGTGATTCCGGAGTGTTCGCCAAGTGGTTCTGGCATAGTCGGCAGGTGATTTTGGCATGTCCGGCAGGTGGTTCAGGCGAGTTGAGCAGGTGGTTCCAACGTGCTTGGCAGGTGCTTCCGGCGTCTCCGGCACGTGTTTCTGGCACATCTGACCGGTGGTTCCGGCATGCCCGAAAGGTGATTCCGGTCTGTCCGGTAGGTGTTTCCGGCGTTTCCGGCACGTGCTTCCGGCACGTCTGAGAGGTGGTTCCGGCATGCGCGAGAGGTGGTTTCGGAGTGTCCGCCAGGTGGTTCTGGCGTACCCGGCAGGTGATTTTGGCGTGTCCGGCAGGTGTTTCTGGCGAGTTGAGCAGGTGGCTCCGGCATGCTCGGCAGGTGCTTCCGGCGTCTCCGGCACTTGGTTCTGGTGTCTCTGAGAGCTGGTTCCGGCATGTCCGGCAGATGATTCCGGATTGTCCACCAAGTGGTCCGGGCATACCCAGCAGGTGATTTGGGCGTGTCAGGGAGGTGGTACCGGTGAGTCGAGCAGGTGGTTCCGGCGTGCTCAGCAGGTGGTTCAGGCGGTTCTGGCAGGTGGTATCCGTCTGTTCGGGGTGTGGTTCCAGCATCTCATGAACACGTTTCTGGCACGTCTGAGATGTGGTTCCAGCCGGCCCGACAGGTGTTTCCGCAGTGTCCGCCAAGCGGTTCTGGCGTAGTTGGCAGGTGATTTTGGCATGACTGGCAGGTGGTTCCAGCAAGCCTGGCAGGTGATTCCAAAGTGTTCACCAACTGGTTGTGGCGTAGCCGGCAGGTGATTTTTGCGTGATCGGCAGGTGGTTCTGGCGAGTCGAGCAGGTGGTTCCGGCGTGCTCGGCTGGTGCTTCCGGGGTCATTGGCACGGGGTTCTGGCATGTCTGAGAGGTGGTTCCTGCATGCCCGGCAAGTGATTCCGGAGTGTTCGCCAAGTGGTTCTGGCATAGTCGGCAGGTGGTTTTGGCATGTCCGGCAGGTGGTTCAGGCGAGTTGAGCAGGTGGTTCCAACGTGCTTGGCAGGTGCTTCCGGCGTCTCCGGCACGTGTTTCTGGCACATCTGACAGGTGGTTCCGGCATGCCCGAAAGTTGATTCCGGTCTGTCCGGTAGGTGGTTCCAGCCTGCACGGCATGTGGTTCTGGTACGTCTCAGAGGTGGTTGCGCATGCCCAACAGGTGATTCCGGACTGTCCGCCACATGGTTCTGGCACGTCTGAGAGGTGGTTCCGGCATGCCCGGCAGGTCATCCCAGAGAGTCCTCCAAGTGGTTCTGGCATAACACGCAGGTGATTTTGGCGTGTCTGGCAGGTTGTTCCGTTGTGCTTGGCAGGTGGTTCAGGCTTGGCCGGCAGGTGGTTCCAGACTGTCCAGGACGTGTTTCCAGCTTCTCCGGCAGGTGGTTCTGGTACGTCTGAGAGGTGGTTCCGCCATGGCTGGCAGGCGATTCAGGACCGTCCCCCAGGTGGTTCTGGCATAGCCAGCAGTTGATATTGGCCTGTCCGGCAGGTGGTTCCAGCGAGTCGAAGAGGTGGCTCCGGCGTGCTCGGCAGGTGGTTCCGGTCTGTCCGGTAGGTGATTCCGGCGTGTCCGGCACGTGCTTCCGGCACGTCTGAGAGGTGGTTCCGGCATGCGCGACAGGTGATTTCGGAGTGTCCGCCAGGTGGTTCTGGCGTACCCGGCAGGTGATTTTGGCGTGTCCGGCAGGTGTTTCTGGCGAGTTGAGCAGGTGGCTCCGGCATGCTCGGCAGGTGCTTCCGGCGTCTCCGGCACTTGGTTCTGGTGTGTCTGAGAGCTGGTTCCGGCATGTCCGGCAGATGATTCCGGAGTGTCCGCCAAGTGGTTCTGGCATACCCGGCTGGTGATTTGGGCATGTCAGGTAGGTGGTTCTGGCGAGTCGAGCAGGTGGCTCCGGCGTGCTCGGCAGGTTGTTCAGACGGGTCTGGCAGGTGTTTTCCATCTGTTCGGGGTGTGGTTCCAGCATCTCATGCACATGGTTCTGGCACGTCTGAGATGTGGTTCCGGCCGGCCCGACAGGTGTTTCCACAGTGTCCGCCAAGTGGTACTGGCGTAGTTGGCAGGTGATTTTGGCATGACCGGCAGGTGGTTCCAGCAAGCCCGGCAGGTGATTCCGAAGTGTTCCCCAACTGGTTGTGGCGTAGCCGGCAGGTGATTTTTGCGTGTCCGGCAGGTGGTTCTGGCGAGTCGAGCAGGTGGTTCCGGCGTGCTCGGCAGGTGCTTCCGGGGTCATTGGCACGTGGTTCTGGCATATCTGAGAGGTGGTTCCGGCCTGCCCGGCAGGTGATTCCGGAGTGTTCGCCAAGTGTTTCCGGCGTAGCCGGCAGGTGATTTTGCACGTCCAGCTGTCGTTCCGGCGGGTCGAGCCGGTGGTTCCGGCGTGTCCGGCAGGTGGTTCCGGTCTGTCCGGCAGGTGGTTCTGTGGTGTCCGGCACGAGGTTCAGTCTGAGAGGCTGTGCCGGCATGCCCCTCACGTGATTCCGGCTTGTCCCCGAAGTGGTGCTGGTGTAGCGGGCAGGTGATTTTGGCGTGTCCAGCAGGTGGTTCAGGCGAGTTGAGCAGGTGGTTGCGACGTGCTCGGCAGGTGCTTCCGGCGTCTCCGGCACGTGTTTCTGGCACATCTGACTGGTGGTTCCGGCATGCCCAAAAGTTGATTCCGGTCTGTCCGGTAGGTGGTTCCGGCGTGCACAGCACGTGGTTCTGGTACGTCTCAGAGGTGGTTGCGTATGCCCAACAGGTGATTCCGGACTGTCCGCCACGTGCTTCTGGCACGTCTGAGAGGTGGTTCCAACATGCCCGGCAGGTCATTTCGGAGAGTCGTCCAAGTGGTTCTGGCGTAGCCTGCAGTTGATTTTGGCGTGTCCGGCAGGTGGTTCCGCCGTGCTCGGCAGGTGGTTCAGGCATGGCCGTCACGTGGTTCCAGTCTGTCCAGGACGTGTTTCCAGCTTCTCCAGCAGGTGGTTCTGGCACGTCTGAGAGCTGGTTCCGCCATGGCTGGCAGGTGATCCCGGACTGTCCCCCAGGTGGTTCTGGCATAGCCAGCAGTTGATATTGGCCTGTCCGGCAGGTGGTTCCAGCGAGTCGAACAGGTGGCTCCGCCGTTCTTGGCAGGTGGTTCCGGTCTGTCTGGTAGGTGTTTCCGGCGTGTCTGGCACGTGCTTCCGGCACGACTGAGAGGTGGTTCCGGCATGCGCGGCAGGTCATCCCAGGGAGTCCTCCAAGTGGTTCTGGCATACCCGGCAGGTGATTTTGGCGTGTCTGGCAGGTTGTTCCGTTGTGCTTGGCAGGTGGTTCAGGCTTGGCCGGCAGGTGGTTCCAGACTGTCCAGGACGTGTTTCCAGCTTCTCCGGCAGGTGGTTCTGGTACGTCTGAGAGGTGGTTCCGCCATGGCTGGCAGGTGATTCCGGACCGTCCCCCAGGTGGTTCTGGCATAGCCAGCAGTTGATATTGGCCTGTCCGGCAGGTGGTTCCAGCAAGTCGAACAGGTGGCTCCGGCGTGCTCGGCAGGTGGTTCCGGCGTGTCTGGCACGTGCTTCCGGCACGTCTGAGAGGTGGTTCCGGCATGCGCGACAGGCGGTTTCGAAGTGTCCGCCAGGTGGTTCTGGCATACCCGGCAGGTGATTTTGGCGTGTCCGGCAGGTGTTTCTGGCGAGTTGAGCAGGTGGCTCCGGCATGCTCGGCAGGTGCTTCCGGCGTCTCCGGCACTTGGTTCTGGTGTGTCTGAGAGCTGGTTCCGGCATGTCCGGCAGATGATTCCGGATTGTCCGCCAAGAGGTCCTGGCATACCCAACAGGTGATTTTGGCGTGTCAGGGAGGTGGTACCGGTGAGTCGAGCAGGTGGTTCCGGCGTGCTCAGCAGGTGGTTCAGGCGGTTCTGGCAGGTGGTATCCGTCTGTTCGGGGTGTGGTTCCAGCATCTCATGAACACGTTTCCGGCACGTCTGAGATGTGGTTCCAGCCGGCCCGACAGGTGTTTCCGCAGTGTCCGCCAAGCGGTTCTGGCGTAGTTGGCAGGTGATTTTGGCATGACTGGCAGGTGGTTCCAGCAAGCCTGGCAGGTGATTCCAAAGTGTTCACCAACTGGTTGTGGCGTAGCCGGCAGGTGATTTTTGCGTGATCGGCAGGTGGTTCTGGCGAGTCGAGCAGGTGGTTCCGGCGTGCTCGGCTGGTGCTTCTGGGGTCATTGGCACGGGGTTCTGGCATGTCTGAGAGGTGGTTCCTGCATGCCCGGCAAGTGATTCCGGAGTGTTCGCCAAGTGGTTCTGGCATAGTCGGCAGGTGATTTTGGCATGTCCGGCAGGTGGTTCAGGCAAGTTGAGCAGGTGGTTCCAACGTGCTTGGCAGGTGCTTCCGGCGTCTCCGGCACGTGTTTCTGGCACATCTGACAGGTGGTTCCGGCATGCCCGAAAGGTGATTCCGGTCTGTCCGGTAGGTGGTTCCAGCCTGCACGGCATGTGGTTCTGGTACGTCTCAGAGGTGGTTGCGCATGCCCAACAGGTGATTCCGGACTGTCCGCCACATGGTTCTGGCACGTCTGAGAGGTGGTTCCGGCCTGCCCGGCAGGTCATCCCAGAGAGTCCTGCAAGTGGTTCTGGCATAACACGCAGGTGATTTTGGTGTGTCTGGCAGGTTGTTCCGTTGTGCTTGGCAGGTGGTTCAGGCTTGGCCGGCAGGTGGTTCCAGACTGTCCAGGACGTGTTTCCAGCTTCTCCGGCAGGTGGTTCTGGTACGTCTGAGAGGTGGTTCCGCCATGGCCGGCAGGCGATTGCGGACCGTCCCCCAGGTGGTTCTGGCATAGCCAGCAGTTGATATTGGCCTGTCCGGCAGGTGGTTCCAGCGAGTCGAAGAGGTGGCTCCGGCGTGCTCGGCAGGTGGTTCCGGTCTGTCCAGCATGTGGGTGTGGGGTGTCCGGCACGAGGCTCTGGCACGTATGAGAGGTTGTGTCGGCATGCACTTCACGTGATTCCGGCTTGTCCACCAAGCGTTTCTGGTGTAGCGGGCAGGTGATTTTGGCGTGTCCGGCAGGTGGGACCGGTGAGTCAAACAGGTGGTTCTGGCGAGTGTTTCCTGTGTTTCCGGTCTGTCCAGGAGATGGTTCCGGCCTGTCCAGCATGTGCTTCTGGCACTTTGGAGAGGTTGTGCTGGCATGCCCGGCAGGTGATCCTGGAGTGTCCGCCAAGTGTTTCTGGCGTAGCCGGCAGCTGATTTTGGCGTGTCCAGCACGTGGTTCTGGGGAGTGGATCAGGTGGTTCCGGTATACTCGGCAGGTGGTTGAGGCGTGTCCGGCTCATTGTTCTGGCACGTCTGAGAGGTGGTTCCGGCATGCCTCTCAGGTGATCACGGAGAGTCCTCCAAGTGGTTCTTGCGTACCCCGCAGGTGTTTCTGATGTGTCCGGCTGGTGGCTCTGGTGAGTCGAGCAGGTGGTTCCGGCGTGTCAGGCAGGTGGTTCCGGTCTGTCCAGCATGTGGGTCTGGGGTGTCCGGCACGAGGCTCTGGCACGTCTGAGAGGTTGTGTCGGCATGCACTTCACGTGATTCCGGCTTGTCCACCAAGCGGTTCTGGTGTAGGGGGCAGGTGATTTTGGCGTGTCCGGCAGTTGGGACCGGTGAGTCAAGCAGGTGGTTCCGGCGAGTGTTTCCTGTGTTTCCGGTCTGTCCGGGAGGTGGTTCCGGCCTGTCCGGCACGTGAATCTGGCACTTCGGAGAGTTTGTGCTGGCATGCCCAGCAGGTGATTCTGGAGTGTCCGCCAAGTGGTTCTGGCGTAGCCGGCTGGTGATTCTGGCGTGTCCGGCAGGTGGTTCTGGAGAGTCAAGCAGGTGGTCCCGGCGTGTCCGGCAGGTGGTTCTGGGGAGTGGATCAGGAACTTCCGGCATTCTCGGCAGGTGCTACCGCCGTCTCCTGCATGTGGCTATGGCACCTCTGAGAGGTGGTTCCAGCCTGCCCGGCAGGTGATTCCGGAGTGTCCGACAAGTGGTTTTGGCGTAGCCGGTTGGTGATTCTGGCGTGTCCGGCAGGTGGTTCTGGCGAGTCAAGCAGGTGGTCCCGGCGTGTCTGGCAGGTGGTTCCGGTCTGTCCTGGAGGTGGTTCCGCAGTGTCTGCCGAGTGGTTCTGGTGTAGCCGGCATGTGATTTTGGCGTGTCCAGCAGGTGGTTCTGGGGAGCGGAGCAGGTGGTTCCGGCATACTCGGCAGGTGGTTGCGGCGTGTCCGGCACATGGTTCAGGCACGTCTGAGAGGTGGTTCCGGAATGCCTGGCAGGTGATCCCGGAGAGTCCTCCAAGAGGTTCTGGCGTACCCCACAGGAGTTTATGATGTGTCCGGCTGGTGGCTCTGGTGAGTCGAGCAGGTGGTTCCATCAAGCCTGGCAGGTGATTCCAAAGTGTTCACCAACTGGTTGTGGCGTAGCCGGCAGGTGATTTTTGCGTGATCGGCAGGTGGTTCTGGCGAGTCGAGCAGGTGGTTCCGGCGTGCTCGGCTGGTGCTTCCGGGGTCATTGGCACGGGGTTCTGGCATGTCTGAGAGGTGGTTCCTGCATGCCCGGCAAGTGATTCCGGAGTGTTCGCCAAGTGGTTCTGGCATAGTCGGCAGGTGATTTTGGCATGTCCGGCAGGTGGTTCAGGCAAGTTGAGCAGGTGGTTCCACCGTGCTTGGCAGGTGCTTCCGGCGTCTCCGGCACGTGTTTCTTGCACATCTGACAGGTGGTTCTGGCATGCCCGAAAGGTGATTCCGGTCTGTCCGGTAGGTGGTTCCAGCCTGCACGGCATGTGGTTCTGGTACGTCTCAGAGGTGGTTGCGCATGCCCAACAGGTGATTCCGGACTGTCCGCCACATGGTTCTGGCACGTCTGAGAGGTGGTTCCGGCATGCCCGGCAGGTCATCCCAGAGAGTCCTCCAAGTGGTTCTGGCATAACACGCAGGTGATTTTGGCGTGTCTGGCAGGTTGTTCCGTTGTGCTTGGCAGGTGGTTCAGGCTTGGCCGGCAGGTGGTTCCAGACTGTCCAGGACGTGTTTCCAGCTTCTCCGGCAGGTGGTTCTGGTACGTCTGAGAGGTGGTTCCGCCATGGCTGGCAGGCGATTGCGGACCGTCCCCCAGGTGGTTCTGGCATAGCCAGCAGTTGATATTGGCCTGTCCGGCAGGTGGTTCCAGCGAGTCGAAGAGGTGGCTCCGGCGTGCTCGGCAGGTGGTTCCGGTCTGTCCGGTAGGTGATTCCGGTGTGTCCGGCACGTGCTTCCGGCACGTCTGAGAGTTGGATCCGCCATGCGCGACAGGTGATTTCGGAGTGTCGGCCAGGTGGTTCTGGCGTACCCGGCAGGTGATTTTGGCGTGTCCGGCAGGTGTTTCTGGCGAGTCGAGCAGGTGGCTCCGGCATGCTCGGCACATGCTTCCGGCGTCTCCGGCACTTGGTTCTGGTGTGTCTGAGAGCTGGTTCCGGCATGTCCGGCAGATGATTCCGGAGTGTCCGCCAAGTGGTTCTGGCATACCCGGCTGGTGATTTGGGCATGTCAGGTAGGTGGTTCCGGCGAGTCGAGCAGGTGGCTCCGGCGTGCTCGGCAGGTTGTTCAGACGGGTCTGGCAGGTGTTTTCCGTCTGTTCGGGGTGTGGTTCCAGCATCTCATGCACATGGTTCTGGCACGTCTGAGATGTGGTTCCGGCCGGCCCGACAGGTGTTTCCACAGTGTCCGCCAAGTGGTACTGGCGTAGTTGGCAGGTGATTTTGGCATGACCGGCAGGTGGTTCCAGCAAGCCCGGCTGGTGATTCCGAAGTGTTCCCCAACTGGTTGTGGCGTAGCCGGCAGGTGATTTTTGCGTGTCCGGCAGGTGGTTCTGGCGAGTCGAGCAGGTGGTTCCGGCGTGCTCGGCAGGTGCTTCCGGGGTCATTGGCACGTGGTTCTGGCATATCTGAGAGGTGGTTCCGGCATGCCCGGCAGGTGATTCCGGAGTGTTCGCCAAGTGTTTCCGGCGTAGCCGGCAGGTGATTTTGCATGTCCAGCGGTCGTTCCGGCGGGTCGAGCCGGTGGTTCCGGCGTGTCTGGCAGGTGGTTCCGGTCTGTCCGGCAGGTGGTTCTGTGGTGTCCGGCACGAGGTTCAGTCTGAGAGGCTGTGCCGGCATGCCCCTCACGTGATTCCGGCTTGTCCCCGAAGTGGTGCTGGTGTAGCGGGCAGGTGATTTTGGCGTGTCCGGCAGGTGGTTCAGGCGAGTTGAGCAGGTGGTTGCGACGTGCTCGGCAGGTGCTTGCGGCATCTCCGGCACGTGTTTCTGGCAGATCTGACTGGTGGTTCCGGCATGCCCAAAAGTTGATTCCGGTCTGTCCGGTAGGTGGTTCCGGCGTGCACTGCACGTGGTCTTGGTACGTCTCAGAGGTGGTTGCGTATGCCCAACAGGTGATTCCGGACTGTCCGCCACGTGCTTCTGGCACGTCTGAGAGGTGGTTCCAACATGCCCGGCAGGTCATTTCGGAGAGTCGTCCAAGTGGTTCTGGCGTAGCCCGCAGGTGATTTTGGCGTGTCCGGCAGGTGGTTCCGCCGTGCTCGGCAGGTGGTTCAGGCATGGCCGTCACGTGGTTCCAGTCTGTCCAGGACGTGTTTCCAGCTTCTCCGGCAGGTAGTTCTGGCACGTCTGAGAGCTGGTTCCGCCATGGCTGGCAGGTGATCCCGGACTGTCCCCCAGGTGGTTCTGGCATAGCCAGCAGTTGATATTGGCCTGTCCGGCAGGTGGTTCCAGCGAGTCGAACAGGTGGCTCCGGCGTTCTTGGCAGGTGGTTCCGGCCTGTCCGGTAGTTGTTTCCGGCGTGTCTGGCACATGCTTCCGGCACGTCTGAGAGGTGGTTCCGGCATGCGCGACAGGTGATTTCGGAGTGTCGGCCACGTGGTTCTGGCGTACCCGGCAGGTGATTTTGGCGTGTCCGGCAGGTGTTTCTGGCGAGTTGAGCAGGTGGCTCCGGCATGCTCGGCAGGTGCTTCCGGCGTCTCCGGCACTTGGTTCTGGTGTGTCTGAGAGCTGGTTCCGGCATGTCCGGCAGATGATTCCGGATTGTCCGCCAAGTGGTCCTGGCATACCCAACAGGTGATTTTGGCGTGTCAGGGAGGTGGTACCGGTGAGTCGAGCAGGTGGTTCCGGCGTGCTCAGCAGGTGGTTCAGGCGGTTCTGGCAGGTGGTATCCGTCTGTTCGGGGTGTGGTTCCAGCATCTCATGAACACGTTTCCGGCACGTCTGAGATGTGGTTCCAGCCGGCCCGACAGGTGTTTCCGCAGTGTCCGCCAAGCGGTTCTGGCGTAGTTGGCAGGTGATTTTGGCATGACTGGCAGGTGGTTCCAGCAAGCCTGGCAGGTGATTCCAAAGTGTTCACCAACTGGTTGTGGCGTAGCCGGCAGGTGATTTTTGCGTGATCGGCAGGTGGTTCTGGCGAGTCGAGCAGGTGGTTCCGGCGTGCTCGGCTGGTGCTTCCGGGGTCTTTGGCACGGGGTTCTGGCATGTCTGAGAGGTGGTTCCTGCATGCCCGGCAAGTGATTCCGGAGTGTTCGCCAAGTGGTTCTGGCATAGTCGGCAGGTGATTTTGGCATGTCCGGCAGGTGGTTCAGGCAAGTTGAGCAGGTGGTTCCAACGTGCTTGGCAGGTGCTTCCGGCGTCTCCGGCAAGTGTTTCTGGCACATCTGACAGGTGGTTCCGGCATGCCCGAAAGGTGATTCCGGTCTGTCCGGTAGGTGGTTCCAGCCTGCACGGCATGTGGTTCTGGTACGTCTCAGAGGTGGTTGCGCATGCCCAACAGGTGATTCCGGACTGTCCGCCACATGGTTCTGGCACGTCTGAGAGGTGGTTCCGGCATGCCCGGCAGGTCATCCCAGAGAGTCCTCCAAGTGGTTCTGGCATAACACGCAGGTGATTTTGGCGTGTCTGGCAGGTTGTTCCGTTGTGCTTGGCAGGTGGTTCAGGCTTGGCCGGCAGGTGGTTCCAGACTGTCCAGGACGTGTTTCCAGCTTCTCCGGCAGGTGGTTCTGGTACGTCTGAGAGGAGGTTCCGCCATGGGTGGCAGGCGAGTCCGGACCGTCCCCCAGGTGGTTCTGGCATAGCCAGCAGTTGATATTGGCCTGTCCGGCAGGTGGTTCCAGCGAGTCCAACAGGTGGCTCCGGCGTTCTTGGCAGGTGGTTCCGGTCTGTCCGGTAGGTGTTTCCGGCGTGTCCGGCACGTGCTTCCGACACGTCTGAGAGGTGGTTCCGGCATGCGTGGCAGGTGATTCCGTAGTGTCCGCCAGGTGGTTCTGGCGTACCCGGCAGGTGATTTTGGCGTGTCCGGCAGGTGTTTCTGGCGAGTCGAGCAAGTGGCTCCGGCATGCTCGGCAGGTGCTTCCGGCGTCTCCGGCACTTGGTTCTGGTGTGTCTGAGAGCTGGTTCCGGCATGTCCGGCAGATGATTCCGGAGTGTCCGCCAAGTGGTTCTGGCATACCCAGCAGGTGATTTTGGCGTGTCAGGGAGGTGGTACCGGTGAGTCGAGCAGGTGGTTCCGGCGTGCTCAGCAGGTGGTTCAGGCGGTTCTGGCAGGTGGTATCCGTCTGTTCGGGGTGTGGTCCCAGCATCTCATGAACACGTTTCTGGCACGTCTGAGATGTGGTTGCAGCTGGCCCGACAGGTGTTTCCGCAGTGTCCGCCAAGCGGTTCTGGCGTAGTTGGCAGGTGATTTTGGCATGACCGGCAGGTGGTTCCAGCAAGCCCGGCTGGTGATTCTGAAGTGTTCCCCAACTGGTTGTGGCGTAGCCGGCAGGTGATTTTTGCGTGTCCGGCAGGTGGTTCTGGCGAGTCGAGCAGGTGGTTCCGGCGTGCTCGGCAGGTGCTTCCGGGGTCATTGGCACGTGGTTCTGGCATATCTGAGAGGTGGTTCCGGCATGCCCGACATGTGATTCCGGAGTGTTCGCCAAGTGTTTCCGGCGTAGCCGGCAGGTGATTTTGCATGTCCAGCGGTCATTCCGGCGGGTCGAGCCGGTGGTTCCGGCGTGTCCGGCAGGTGGTTCCGGTCTGTCCGGCAGGTGGTTCTGTGGTGTCCGGCACGAGGTTCAGTCTGAGAGGCTGTGCCGGCATGCCCCTCACGTGATTCCGGCTTGTCCCCGAAGTGGTGCTGATGTAGCGGGCAGGTGATTTTGGCGTGTCCGGCAGGTGGTTCAGGCGAGTTGAGCAGGTGGTTGCGACGTGCTCGGCAGGTGCTTCCGGCATCTCCGGCACGTGTTTCTGGCACATCTGACTCGTGGTTCCGGCATGCCCAAAAGTTGATTCCGGTCTGTCCGGTAGGTGGTTCCGGCGTGCACGGCACGTGGTCCTGGTACGTCTCAGAGGTGGTTGCGTATGCCCAACAGGTGATTCCGGACTGTCCGCCACGTGCTTCTGGCACGTCTGAGAGGTGGTTCCAACATGCCCGGCAGGTCATTTCGGAGAGTCGTCCAAGTGGTTCTGGCGTAGCCCGCTGGTGATTTTGGCGTGTCCGGCAGGTGGTTCCGCCGTGCTCGGCAGGTGGTTCAGGCATGGCCGTCACGTGGTTCCAGTCTGTCCAGGACGTGTTTCCAGCTTCTCCGGCAGGTGGTTCTGGTACGTCTGAGAGCTGGTTCCGCCATGGCTGGCAGGTGATCCCGGACTGTCCCCCAGGTGGTTCTGGCATAGCCAGCAGTTGATATTGGCCTGTCCGGCAGGTGGTTCCAGCGAGTCGAACAGGTGGCTCCGGCGTTCTTGGCAGGTGGTTCTGGCCTGTCCGGTAGGTGTTTCCGGCGTGTCTGGCACATGCTTCCGGCACGTCTGAGAGGTGGTTCCGGCATGTGCGGCAGGTGATTCCGTAGTGTCCACCAGGTGGTTCTGGCATACCCGGCAGGTGATTTTGGCGTGTCTGGCAGGTTTTTCCGTTGTGCTTGGCAGGTGGTTCAGGCTTGGCCGGCAGGTGGTTCCAGACTGTCCAGGACGTGTTTCCAGCTTCTCCGGCATGTGGTTCTGGTACGTTTGAGAGGTGGTTCCGCCATGGCTGGCAGGTGATTCAGGACCGTCCCCCAGGTGGTTCTGGCATAGCCAGCAGTTGATATTGGCCTGTCCGGCAGGTGGTTCCAGCGAGTCGAACAGGTGGCTCTGGCGTGCTCGGCAGGTGGTTCCGGTCTGTCCGGTAGGTGATTCCGGCGTGTCCGGCACGTGCTTCTGGCACGTCTGAGAGGTGGTTCCGGCATGCGCGACAGGTGATTTCGGAGTGTCCGCCAGGTGGTTCTGGCGTACCCGGCAGGTGATTTTGGCGTGTCCGGCAGGTGTTTCTGGCGAGTCGAGCAGGTGGCTCCGGCATGCTTGGCAGGTGGTTACGGCGTCTCCGGCACTTGGTTCTGGTGTGTCTGAGAGCTGGTTCCGGCATGTCCGGCAGATGATTCCGGAGTGTCCGCCAAGTGGTTCTGGCATACCCGGCTGGTGATTTGGGCATGTCAGGTAGGTGGTTCCGGCGAGTCGAGCAGGTGGCTCCAGCGTGCTCGGCACGTTGTTCAGACGGGTCTGGCAGGTGTTTTCCGTCTGTTCGGGGTGTGGTTCCAGCATCTCATGTACATGGTTCTGGCACGTCTGAGATGTGGTTCCGGCCGGCCCGACAGGTGTTTCCACAGTGTCCGCCAAGTGGTACTGGCATAGTTGGCAGGTGATTTTGGCATGACCGGCAGGTGGTTCCAGCAAGCCCGGCAGGTGATTCCGAAGTGTTCCCCAACTGGTTGTGGCGTAGCCGGCAGGTGATTTTTGCGTGTCCGGCTGGTGGTTCTGGCGAGTCGAGCAGTTGATTCCGGCATGCTCGGCAGGTGCTTCCGGGGTCATTGGCACGTGGTTCTGGCATATCTGAGAGGTGGTTCCGGCATGCCCGGCAGGTGATTCCGGAGTGTTCGCCAAGTGGTTCTGGCGTAGCCGGCAGGTGATTTTGCATGTCCGGCGGTGGTTCCGGCGAGTCGAGCCGGTGGTTCCGGCGTGTCCGGCAGGTGGTTCCGGTCTGTCCGGCCGGTGGTTCCGGCGTGTCCGGCAGGTGGTTCCGGTCTGTCCGGCAGGTGGTTCTGGCGTGTCCGGCACGAGGTTCTGGCACGTCTGAGAGGTTGTGTTGGCATGCACTTCACGTGATTCTGGCTTGTCCACCAAGCGGTTCTGGTGTAGCGGGCAGGTGATTTTGGCGTGTCCGGCAGGTGGGACCGGTGAGTCAAGCAGGTGGTTCTGGCGAGTGTTTCCTGTGTTTCCGGTCTGTCCGGGAGATGGTTCCGGCCTGTCCGGCACGTGCTTCTGGCACTTCGGAGAGGTTGTGCTGGCATGCCCGGCAGGTGATTCTGGAGTGTCCGCCAAGTGGTTCTGGCGTAGCCGGCCGGTGATTCTGGAGTGTCCGTCAGGTGGTTCTGGGGAGCGGATCAGGAACTTCCGGCATTCTCGGCAGGTGCTACCGCTGTCTCCTGCATGTGCCTGTGGCACCACTGAGAGGTGGTTCCAGCATGCCCGGCAGGTGATTCTGGCGTGTCCGGCAGGTGGTTCTGGCGAGTCAAGCAGGTGGTCCCGGCGTGTCCGGCAGGTGGTTCCGGTCTGTCCTGGAGGTGGTTCCGGAGTGTCTGCCGAGTGGTTCTGGCATAGCCGGCAGCTGATTTTGCATGTCCGGCGGTGGTTCGGGCGAGTCGAGCCGGCAGTTCCGGCGTGTCCGGCAGGTGATTCCGGTCTGTCCAGCAGGTGGTTCTGGCGTGTCCGGCACGAGGTTCTGGCACGTCTGAGAGGTGGTTCCGGCATGCCCGACAGGTGATTCCGGAGTGTCCGCCACGTGGTTCTGGCGTACCCGGCAGGTGATTTTGGCGTGTCTGGCAGGTGTGTTTTGCAAGTCGAGCATGTGGCTCAGGCATGCTCAGCAGGTGCTTCCGGCGTGTCCGGCACGTGGTTCTGGCACGTCTGAGAGCTGGTTCTGGCATGTCCGGCAGATGATTCCGGAGTGTCCACCACGTGGTTCTGGCGTAGCAGGCAGGTGGTTTTGGCGTGTTAGGTAGGTGGTTCCGGCGTGCTCGGCAGGTGGTTCAGGCGGGTCTGGCAGGTGGTTTCGGTCTGTTCGGGGTGTGGTTCCGGCATCTCAGGCACATGGTTCTGGCACGTCTGAGAGGTGGTTCTGGCCGGCCCGACAGGTGTTTCCATGGTGTTCGCCAAGTGGTTCTGGCATAGCTGGCAGGTGATGTTGGCGTGACCGGCAGGTGGTTCCAGCCAGCCCGGCAGGTGATTCCAAAGTGTTCACCAAATGGTTGTGGCGTTGCCGGCAGGTGATTTTGGCGTGTCCATCAGGTGGTTTTGTCGAGTCGAGCAGGTGGTTCTGGCGTGCTCGACAGGTGCTTCCAGCGTCATTGGCATGTGGTTCCGGCATGTCTGAGAGGTGGTTCCGGCATGCCCGGCAGGTGGTTCCGGAGTGTCTGCCGAGTGGTTCTGTTGTAGCCGGCGGGTGATTCTGGTGTGTCCGGCAGGTGGTTCAGGGGAGTGGATCAGGAACTTCCGGCATTCTCGGCAGGTGCTACCGCCGTCTCCTGCATGTGGCTGTGGCACCTCTGAGAGGTGGTTCCAGCTTGCCCGGCAGGTGATTCCGGAGTGTCCGACAAGTGGTTGTGGCGTAGCCGGCTGGTGATTCTGGCGTGTCCGGCAGGTGGTTCTGGCGAGTCAAGCAGGTGGTCCCGGCGTGTCCGGCAGGCGGTTCCGGTCTGTCCTGGAGGTGATTCCGGAGTGTCCGACAAGTGGTTGTGGCGTAGCCGGCAGTTGATTTTGGCGTGTCCAGCAGGTGGTTCTGGGGAGTGGAGCAGGTGGTTCCGGCATACTCGGCGGGTGGTTGCGGCGTGTCTGGCACATGGTTCTGGCACGTCTGAGAGGTGGTTCCGGAATGCCCGGCAGGTGATCCCGGAGAGTCCTCCAAGTGCTTCTGGGTACCCCACAGGTGTTTATGATGTGTCCAGCAGGTTTCTCTGGTGAGTCGAGCAGGTGGTTCCGGCGTGCTCGGCAGGTGGTTCCGAAGTGTGTGCCGAGTGGTTCTGGCGTAGCTGGCAGGTGATTCTGGCGTGTCCAACAGGTGGTTCTGGGGTGTGGATCAGGTGGTTCCGGCATACTCGGCAGGTGGTACCGGCGTGTCCGGAACATGATTCTAGTAAGTCTGAGAGGTGGTTCCGGCATGCCCGGCAGGTGATTCCCGAGTGTTCGCCAAGTGGTTCTGCCGTAGCCAGCAGGTGATTTTGCATGTTCGGCAATGGTTCCGGCGAGTCAAGCTGGTGGTTCCGGCGTGTCCGGCAGGTGGTTCCGGTCTGTCCAGCTGGTGGTTCTGGGGTGTCCGGCACGAGGTTCTGGCACGTCTGAGAGGTTGTGTCGGCATGCACGTCACGTGATTCCAGCTTGTCCCCCAAGTTGTTCTGGTGTAGCGGGCAGGTGATTTTGGCGTGTCCGGCAGGTGGGACCGGTGAGTCAAGCAGGTGGTTCCGGCGAGTGTTTCCTGTGTTTCCGGTCTGTCCGGGAGATGGTTCCGGCCTGTCCGGCACCTGCTTCTGGCACTTCGGAGAGGTTGTGCTGGCATGCCCGGCAGGTGATCCCGGAGAGTCCTCCAAGTGGTTCTGGTGTACCCCACAGGTGTTTATGATGTGTCCAGCGGGTGGCTCTGGTGAGTCGAGCAGGTGTTTCCGGCATGCTCGGCAGGTGGTTCCAGCAGGTCCGGCAGGTGTTTGCCATCTGTCCATGACGTGTTTCCGGCATGCCCGCAAGGTGATTCTGGAGTGACCACCAAGTGGTTTTGGCGTAGCCGGCATATGATTTTGGCCTGTGAGGCAGGTGGTTCCGGCATGTCCAGCAGGTGGTTCCGGCGAGCTCGGCAGGTGCTTCTGGTCTCTTCGGCACGTGGTTGTGGCACGTCTGAGAGATGGTTCCGGCACGCCCGGCAGGTGATTCCGCAGTGTCCGGCATGTGGTTCTGGCACCTCTGAGAGGTGGTTCCGGCATGCCCGGCAGGTGATTCCGGAGTCTCCGACATGTGGTTCTGGCACCTCTGAGAGGTGGTTCCAGAATGCCTGACATGTGATTCCGGAGTGTCTGCCGAGTGGCTCTTGCATAGCCGGCAGGTGATTCTGGCGTGTCCAGCAGGTGGTTCTGGGGGTGGATCAGGTGGTTCCGGCATACTCGGCAGGTGGTACCGGCGTGTCCGGAACATGGTTCTGGCAAGTCTGAGAGGTGGTTCCGGCATGCCCAGCAGGTGATTCCGGAGTGTTCGCCAAGTGGTTCTGGCATAGCTGGCAGGTGATGTTGGCGTGACCGCCAGGTGGTTCCAGCCAGCCCGGCAGGTGATTCCGGAGTTTCGCCAAGTGGTTCTGGCGTAGCCGGCAGGTGATTTTGCATGTCCGGCAGTGGTTCCGGCGAGTCGAGCTGGTGGTTCCGGCGTGTCCGGCAGGTGGTTCCGGTCTGTCTGGCAGGTGGTTCTGGCGTGTCCGGCATGAGATTCTGGCACGTCTGAGAGGTGGTTCCGGCATGCCCGACAGGTGATTCCGGAGTGTCCACCACGTGTTTCTGGCGTACCCGGCAGGTGATTTTGGCGTGTCTGGCAGGTGTTTCTTGCAAGTCGAGCAGGTGGCTCAGGCATGCTCAGCAGGTGCTTCCGGCGTGTCCGGCACGTGGTTCTGGTGTGTCTGAGAGCTGGTTCTGGCATGTCCGGCAGATGATTCCGGAGTGTCCACCAAGTGGCTCTGGCATACCCGGCAGGTGATTTTGGCGTGTCAGGTAGGTGGTTCCGGCGAGTCGAGTAGGTGGTTCCGGCGTGCTCGGCAGGTGGTTCAGGCGGGTCTGGCAGGTTGTTTCGGTCTGTTTGGGGTGTGGTTCCAGCATCTCAGGCACATGGTTCTGGCACGTCTGAGAGGTGGTTCCGGCCGGCCTGACAGGTGTTTCCATGGTGTTCGCCAAGTGGTTCTGGCATAGCTGGCAGGTGATGTTGGCGTGACCGGCAGGTGGTTCCAGCCAGCCCGGCAGGTGATTCCAAAGTGTTCAACAAATGGTTGTTGCGTGGCCGGCAGGTGATTTTGGCGTGTCCAGCAGGTGGTTTTGGCGAGCCGAGCTGGTGGTTCTGGCGTGCTCGGCAGGTGCTTTCGGTGTCATTGGCAGGTGGTTCCGGCATGTCTGAGAGGTGGTTCTGCCATGCCCGGCAGGTGATTCCCGAGTGTTCGCCAAGTGGTTCTGCCGTTGCTGGCAGGTGATTTTGCATGTCCGGCAATGGTTCCGGCGAGTCTAGCCGGTGGTTCAGGCATGTCTGGCAGGTGGTTTCGGTCTGTTCGGGGTGTGGTTCCGGCATCTCAGGCACATGGTTCTGGCTTGTGTGAGAGGTGTTTCCGGCCGGGCAGACAGGTGATTCCGGAGCGTCCAGCAAGTGGTTCTTGCGTAGCTGGCAGGTGATGGTGGCATGAGAGGCTGGTGGTTCCAGCCAGCCCGGCAGGTGATTCCGAAGTGTTCACCAACTGGTTGTGGCGTAGCCGGCAGGTGATTTTCGCGTGTCCGGCAGGTGGTTCTGGCGAGTCGAGCAGGTGGTTCCGCCTTCCTCGGCAGGTGCTTCCGGTGTCATTGGCACGTGGTTCTGGCATGTCTGAGAGGTGGTTCCGGCATGCCCGGCAGGTGATTCCGGAGTGTTCGCCAAGTTTTTCCGGCGTAGCCGGCAGGTGATTTTGCATGTCCGGCGGTCGTTCCGGCGGGTCGGGCCGGTGGTTCCGGCGTGTCCGGCAGGTGGTTCCGGTCTGTCCGGCAGGTGGTTCTCTGGTGTCCGGCACGAGGTTCAGTCTGAGAGGCTGTGCCGGCATGCCCCTCACGTGATTCCGGCTTGTCCCCGAAGTGGTGCTGGTGTAGCGGGCAGGTGATTTTGGCGTGTACGGCAGGTGGTTCAGGCGAGTTGAGCAGGTGGTTGCGACGTGCTCGGCAGGTGCTTCCGGCGTCTCCGGCACGTGTTTCTGGCACATCTGACTGGTGGTTCCGGCATGCCCTAAAGTTGATTCTGGTCTGTCCGGTAGGTGGTTCCGGCGTGCACGGCACGTGGTTCTGGTACGTGTCAGAGGTGGTTGCGTATGCCAAACAGGTGATTCCGGACTGTCCGCCACGTGCTTCTGGCACGTCTGAGAGGTGGTTCCAACATGCCCGGCAGGTCATTTCGGAGAGTCGTCCAAGTGGTTCTGGCGTAGCCCGCAGGTGATTTTGGCGTGTCTGGCAGGTGGTTCCGCCGTGCTCGGCAGGTGGTTCAGGCATGGCCGTCACGTGGTTCCAGTCTGTCCAGGACGTGTTTCCAGCTTCTCCGGCAGGTGGTTCTGGTACGTCTGAGAGGTGGTTCCGCCATGGCTGGCAGGTGATCCCGGACTGTCCCCCAGGTGGTTCTGGCATAGCCAGCAGTTGATATTGGCCTGTCCGGCAGGTGGTTCCAGCGAGTCCAACAGGTGGCTCCGGCGTTCTTGGCAGGTGGTTCCGGTCTGTCCGGTAGGTGTTTCCGGCGTGTCCGGCACGTGCTTCCGACACGTCTGAGAGGTGGTTCCGGCATGCGTGGCAGGTGATTCCGTAGTGTCCGCCAGGTGGTTCTGGCGTACCCGGCAGGTGATTTTGGCGTGTCCGGCAGGTGTTTCTGGCGAGTCGAGCAAGTGGCTCCGGCATGCTCGGCAGGTGCTTCCGGCGTCTCCGGCACTTGGTTCTGGTGTGTCTGAGAGCTGGTTCCGGCATGTCCGGCAGATGATTCCGGAGTGTCCGCCAAGTGGTTCTGGCATACCCAGCAGGTGATTTTGGCGTGTCAGGGAGGTGGTACCGGTGAGTCGAGCAGGTGGTTCCGGCGTGCTCAGCAGGTGGTTCAGGCGGTTCTGGCAGGTGGTATCCGTCTGTTCGGGGTGTGGTCCCAGCATCTCATGAACACGTTTCTGGCACGTCTGAGATGTGGTTGCAGCTGGCCCGACAGGTGTTTCCGCAGTGTCCGCCAAGCGGTTCTGGCGTAGTTGGCAGGTGATTTTGGCATGACTGGCAGGTGGTTCCAGCAAGCCTGGCAGGTGATTCCAAAGTGTTCACCAACTGGTTGTGGCGTAGCCGGCAGGTGATTTTTGCGTGATCGGCACGTGGTTCTGGCGAGTCGAGCAGGTGGTTCCGGCGTGCTCGGCTGGTGCTTCCGGGGTCATTGGCACGGGGTTCTGGCATGTCTGAGAGGTGGTTCCTGCATGCCCGGCAAGTGATTCCGGAGTGTTCGCCAAGTGGTTCTGGCATAGTCGGCAGGTGGTTTTGGCATGTCCGGCAGGTGGTTCAGGCGAGTTGAGCAGGTGGTTCCAACGTGCTTGGCAGGTGCTTCCGGCGTCTCCGGCACGTGTTTCTGGCACATCTGTCAGGTGGTTCCGGCATGCCCGAAAGGTGATTCCGGTCTGTCCGGTAGGTGGTTCCAGCCTGCACGGCATGTGGTTCTGGTACGTCTCAGAGGTGGTTGCGCATGCCCAACAGGTGATTCCGGACTGTCCGCCACATGGTTCTGGCACGTCTGAGAGGTGGTTCCGGCATGCCCGGCAGGTCATCCCAGAGAGTCCTCCAAGTGGTTCTGGCATAACACGCAGGTGATTTTGGCGTGTCTGGCAGGTTGTTCCGTTGTGCTTGGCAGGTGGTTCAGGCTTGGCCGGCAGGTGGTTCCAGACTGTCCAGGACGTGTTTCCAGCTTCTCCGGCAGGTGGTTCTGGTACGTCTGAGAGGTGGTTCCGCCATGGCGGGCAGGTGATTCCGGACCGTCCCCCAGGTGGTTCTGGCATAGCCAGCAGTTGATATTGGCCTGTCCGGCAGGTGGTTCCAGCGAGTCGAACAGGTGGCTCGGGCGAGCTCGGCAGGTGGTTCCGGTCCGTCCGGTAGGTGATTCCGGCGTGTCCGGCACGTGCTTCCGGCAGGTCTGAGAGGTGGTTCCGGCATGCGCGACAGGTGGTTTCGGAGTGTCCGCCAGGTGGTTCTGGCGTACCCGGCAGGTGATTTTGGCGTGTCCGGCAGGTGTTTCTGGCGAGTCGAGCAGGTGGCTCCGGCATGCTAGACAGGTGCTTCCGGCGTCTCCGGCACGTGGTTCTGGTGTGTCTGAGAGCTGGTTCCGGCATGTCCGGCAGATGATTCCGGAGTGTCCGCCAAGTGGTTCTGGCATACCCGGCTGGTGATTTGGGCATGTCAGGTAGGTGGTTCCGGCGAGTCGAGCAGGTGGCTCCGGCGTGCTCGGCACGTTGTTCAGACGGGTCTGGCAGGTGTTTTCCGTCTTTTCGGGCTGTGGTTCCAGCATCTCATGCTCATGGTTCTCACACGTCTGATATGTGGTTCCGGCCGGCCCGACAGGTGTTTCCACAGTGTCCGCCAAGTGGTACTGGCGTAGTTGGCAGGTGATTTTGGCATGACCGGCAGGTGGTTCCAGCAAGCCCGGCAGGTGATTCCGAAGTGTTCCCCAACTGGTTGTGGCGTAGCCGGCAGGTGATTTTTGCGTGTCCGGCAGGTGGTTCTGGCGAGTCGAGCAGGTGGTTCCGGCGTGCTCGGCAGGTGCTTCCGGGGTCATTGGCACGTGGTTCTGGCATATCTGAGAGGTGGTTCCGGCATGCCCGGCAGGAGATTCCGGAGTGTTCGCCAAGTTTTTCCGGCGTAGCCGGCAGGTGATTTTGCATGTCCGGCGGTCGTTCCAGCGGGTCGAGCCGGTGGTTCCGGCGTGTCCGGCAGGTGGTTCCGGTCTGTCCGGCAGGTGGTTCTGTGGTGTCCGGCACGAGGTTCAGTCTGAGAGGCTGTGCCGGCATGCCCCTCACGTGATTCCGGCTTGTCCCCGAAGTGGTGCTGGTGTAGCGGGCAGGTGATTTTGGCGTGTCCGGCAGGTGGTTCAGGCGAGTTGAGCAGGTGGTTGCGACGTGCTCGGCAGGTGCTTCCGGCGTCTCCGGCACATGTTTCTGGCACATCTGACTGGTGGTTCCGGCATGCCCAAAAGTTGATTCCGGTCTGTCCGGTAGGTGGTTCCGGCGTGCACGGCACGTGGTTCTGGTACGTGTCAGAGGTGGTTGCGTATGCCCAACAGGTGATTCCGGACTGTCCGCCATGTACTTCTGGCACGTCTGAGAGGTGGTTCCAACATGCCCGGCAGGTCATTTCGGAGAGTCGTCCAAGTGGTTCTGGCGTAGCCCGCAGGTGATTTTGGCGTGTCTGGCAGGTGGTTCCGCCATGCTCGGCAGGTGGTTCAGGCATGGCCGTCACGTGGTTCCAGTCTGTCCAGGACGTGTTTCCAGCTTCTCCGGCAGGTGGTTCTGGTACGTCTGAGAGGTGGTTCCGCCATGGCTGGCAGGTGATTCCGGACCGTCCCCCAGGTGGTTCTGGCATAGCCAGCAGTTGATATTGGCCTGTCCGGCAGGTGGTTCCAGCGAGTCGAACAGGTGGCTCCGGCGTGCTCGGCAGGTGGTTCCGGTCTGTCCGGTAGGTGATTCCGGCCTGTCCGGCACGTGCTTCCGGCACGTCTGAGAGGTGGTTCCGGCATGCCCGGCAAGTGATTCCGGAGTGTTCGCCAAGTGGTTCTGGCATAGTCGGCAGGTGATTTTGGCATGTCCGGCAGGTGGTTCAGGCGAGTTGAGCAGCTGGTTCCAACGTGCTTGGCAGGTGCGTCTGGTGTCTCCGGCACGTGTTTCTGGCACATCTGACAGGTGGTTCCGGCATGCCCGAAAGGTGATTCCGGTCTGTCCGGTAGGTGGTTCCAGCCTGCACGGCATGTGGTTCTGGTACGTCTCAGAGGTGGTTGCGTATGCCCAAGAGGTGATTCCGGACTGTCCGCCACATGGTTCTGGCACGTCTGAGAGGTGGTTCCGGCATGCCCGGCAGGTCATCCCAGAGAGTCCTCCAAGTGGTTCTGGCATAACACGCAGGTGATTTTGGCGTGTCTGGCAGGTTGTTCCGTTGTGCTTGGCAGGTGGTTCAGGCTTGGCCGGCAGGTGGTTCCAGACTGTCCAGGACGTGTTTCCAGCTTCTCCGGCAGCTGATTCTGGTACGTCTGAGAGGTGGTTCCGCCATGGCTGGCAGGCGATTCCGGACCGTCCCCCAGGTGGTTCTGGCATAGCCAGCAGTTGATATTGGCCTGTCCGGCATGTGGTTCCAGCGAGTCGAACAGGTGGCTCCGGCGTGCTCGGCAGGTGGTTCCGGTCTGTCCGGTAGGTGATTCCGGCGTGTCCGGCACGTGCTTCCGGCACGTCTGAGAGGTGGTTCCGGCATGCGCGACAGGTGATTTCGGAGTGTCCGCCAGGTGGTTCTGGCCTACCCGGCAGGTGATTTTGGCGTGTCCGGCAGGTGTTTCTGGCGAGTCGAGCAGGTGGCTCCGGCATGCTCGGCAGGTGCTTCCGGCGTCTCCGGCACGTGGTTCTGGTGTGTCTGAGAGCTGGTTCCGGCATGTCCGGCAGATGATTCCGGAGTGTCCGCCAAGTGGTTCTGGCATACCCGGCTGGTGATTTGGGCATGTCAGGTAGGTGGTTCCGGCGAGTCGAGCAGGTGGCTCCGGCGTGCTCGGCACGTTGTTCAGGCGGTTCTGGCAGGTGGTATCCGTCTGATCGAGGTGTGGTTCCAGCATCTCATGAACACGTTTCTGGCACGTCTGAGATGTGGTTCCAGCCGGCCCGACAGGTGTTTCCGCAGTGTCCGCCAAGCGGTTCTGGCGTAGTTGGCAGGTGATTTTGGCATGACCGGCAGGTGGTTCCAGCAAGCCCGGCAGGTGATTCCGAAGTGTTCCCCAACTGGTTGTGGCGTAGCCGGCAGGTGATTTTTGCGTGTCCGGCAGGTGGTTCTGGCGAGTCGAGCAGGTGGTTCCGTCGTGCTCGGCAGGTGCTTCCGGGGTCATTGGCACGTGGTTCTGGCATATCTGAGAGGTGGTTCCGGCATGCCCGGCAGGTGATTCCGGAGTGTTCGCCAAGTGTTTCCTGCGTAGCCGGCAGGTGATTTTGCATGTCCACCGGTCGTTCCGGCGGGTCGAGCCAGTGGTTCCGGCTTGTCCGGCAGGTGGTGCCGGTCTGTCCGGCAGGTGGTTCTGTGGTGTCCGGCACGAGGTTCAGTCTGAGAGGCTGTGCCGGCATGCCCCTCACGTGATTCCGGCTTGTCCCCGAAGTGGTGCTGGTGTAGCGGGCAGGTGATTTTGGCGTGTCTGGCATGTGGTTCAGGCGAGTTGAGCAGGTGGTTGCGACGTGCTCGGCAGGTGCTTCCGGCCTCTCCGGCACGTGTTTCTGGCACATCTGACTGGTGGTTCTGGCATGCCCAAAAGTTGATTCCGGTCTGTCCGCTAGGTGGTTCCGGCGTGCACGGCACGTGGTTCTGGTACGTCTCAGAGGTGGTTGCGTATGCCCAACAGATTATACCGGACTGTCCGCCACGTGCTTCTGGCACGTCTGAGAGGTGGTTCCAACATGCCCGGCAGGTCATTTCGGAGAGTCGTCCAAGTGGTTCTGGCGTAGCCCGCAGGTGATTTTGGTGTGTCCGGCAGGTGGTTCCGCCGTGCTCGGCAGGTGGTTCAGGCATGGCCGTCACGTGGTTCCAGTCTGTCCAGGACGTGTTTCCAGCTTCTCCGGCAGGTGGTTCTGGTACGTCTGAGAGGTGGTTCCGCCATGGCTGGCAGGTGATCCCGGACTGTCCCCCAGGTGGTTCTGGCATAGCCAGCAGTTGATATTGGCCTGTCCGGCAGGTGGTTCCAGCGAGTCGAACAGGTGGCTCCGGCGTTCTTGGCAGGTGGTTCCGGTCTGTCCGGTAGGTGTTTCCGGCGTGTCCGGGACGTGCTTCCGGCACGTCTGAGAGGTGGTTCCGGCATGCGCGGCAGGTGATTCCGTAGTGTCCGGCAGGTGGTTCCTGCGTACCCGGCAGGTGATTTTGGCGTGTCCGGCAGGTGTTACTGGCGAGTCGAGCAGGTGGCTCCGGCATGCTCGGCAGGTGCTTCCGGCGTCTCCGGCACTTGGTTCTGGTGTGTCTGAGAGCTGGTTCCGGCATGTCTGGCAGTTGATTCCGGACTGTCCGCCAAGTGGTTCTGGCATACCCAGCAGGTGATTTTGGCGTGTCAGGGAGGTGGTACCGGTGAGTCGAGCAGGTGGTTCCGGCGTGCTCAGCAGGTGGTTCAGGCGGTTCTGGCAGGTGGTATCCGTCTGTTCGGGGTGTGGTCCCAGCATCTCATGAACACGTTTCTGGCACGTCTGAGATGTGGTTGCAGCTGGCCCGACAGGTGTTTCCGCAGTGTCCGCCAAGCGGTTCTGGCGTAGTTGGCAGGTGATTTTGGCATGACTGGCAGGTGGTTCCAGCAAGCCTGGCAGGTGATTCCAAAGTGTTCACCAACTGGTTGTGGCGTAGCCGGCAGGTGATTTTTGCGTGATCGGCAGGTGGTTCTGGCGAGTCGAGCAGGTGGTTCCGGCGTGCTCGGCTGGTGCTTCCGGGGTCATTGGCACGGGGTTCTGGCATGTCTGAGAGGTGGTTCCTGCATGCCCGGCAAGTGATTCCGGAGTGTTCGCCAAGTGGTTCTGGCATAGTCGGCAGGTGGTTTTGGCATGTCCGGCAGGTGGTTCAGGCGAGTTGAGCAGGTGGTTCCAACGTGCTTGGCAGGTGCTTCCGGCGTCTCCGGCACGTGTTTCTGGCACATCTGACAGGTGGTTCCGGCATGCCCGAAAGTTGATTCCGGTCTGTCCGGTAGGTGGTTCCAGCCTGCACGGCATGTGGTTCTGGTACGTCTCAGAGGTGGTTGCGCATGCCCAACAGGTGATTCCGGACTGTCCGCCACATGGTTCTGGCACGTCTGAGAGGTGGTTCCGGCATGCCCGGCAGGTCATCCCAGAGAGTCGTCCAAGTGGTTCTGGCATAACACGCAGGTGATTTTGGCGTGTCTGGCAGGTTGTTCCGTTGTGCTTGGCAGGTGGTTCAGGCTTGGCCGTCACGTGGTTCCAGTCTGTCCAGGACGTGTTTCCAGCTTCTCCGGCAGGTGGTTCTGGTACGTCTGAGAGGTGGTTCCGCCATGGCTGGCAGGTGATCCCGGACTGTCCCCCAGGTGGTTCTGGCATAGCCAGCAGTTGATATTGGCCTGTCCGGCAGGTGGTTCCAGCGAGTCGAACAGGTGGCTCCGGCGTTCTTGGCAGGTGGTTCCGGTCTGTCCGGTAGGTGTTTCCGGCGTGTCCGGCACGTGCTTCCGGCACGTCTGAGAGGTGGTTCCGGCATGCGCGGCAGGTGATTCCGTAGTGTCCGGCAGGTGGTTCTTGCGTACCCGGCAGGTGATTTTGGCGTGTCCGGCAGGTGTTTCTGGCGAGTCGAGCAGGTGGCTCCGGCATGCTCGGCAGGTGCTTCCGGCGTCTCCGGCACGTGGTTCTGGTGTGTCTGAGAGCTGGTTCCGGCATGTCCGGCAGATGATTCCGGAGTGTCCGCCAAGTGGTTCTGGCATACCCGGCTGGTGATTTGGGCATGTCAGGTATGTGGTTCCGGCGAGTCGAGCAGGTGGCTCCGGCGTGCTCGGCAGGTTGTTCAGACGGGTCTGGCAGGTGTTTTCCGTCTGTTCGGGGTGTGGTTCCAGCATCTCATGCACATGGTTCTGGCACGTCTGAGATGTGGTTCCGGCCGGCCCGACAGGTGTTTCCACAGTGTCCGCCAAGTGGTACTGGCGTAGTTGGCAGGTGATTTTGGCATGACCGGCAGGTGGTTCCAGCAAGCCCGGCAGGTGATTCCAAAGTGTTCCCCAACTGGTTGTGGCGTAGCCGGCAGGTGATTTTTGCGTGTCCGGCAGGTGGTTCTGGCGAGTCGAGCAGGTGGTTCCGGCGTGCTCGGCAGGTGCTTCCGGGGTCATTGGCACGTGGTTCTGTCATATCTGAGAGGTGGTTCCGGAATGCCCGGCAGGTGATTCCGGAGTGTTCGCCAAGTGGTTCTGGCATACTTGGCAGGTGATTTTGGCATGTCCGGCAGGTGGTTCAGGCGAGTTGAGCAGGTGGTTCCAACGTGCTTGGCAGGTGCTTCCGGCGTCTCCGGCACGTGTTTCTGGCACATCTGACAGGTGGTTCCGGCATGCCCGAAAGGTGATTCCGGTCTGTCCGGTAGGTGGTTCCAGCCTGCACGGCATGTGGTTCTGGTACGTCTCAGAGGTGGTTGCGCATGCCCAAGAGGTGATTCCGGACTGTCCGCCACATGGTTCTGGCACGTCTGAGAGGTGGTTCCAGCATGCCCGGCAGGTCATCCCAGAGAGTCCTCCAAGTGGTTCTGGCATAACACGCAGGTGATTTTGGCGTGTCTGGCAGGTTGTTCCGTTGTGCTTGGCAGGTGGTTCAGGCTTGGCCGGCAGGTGGTTCCAGACTGTCCAGGACGTGTTTCCAGCTTCTCCGGCAGCTGATTCCGGTACGTCTGAGAGGTGGTTCCGCCATGGCTGGCAGGTGATTCCGGACCATCCCCCATGTGGTTCTGGCATAGCCAGCAGTTGATATTGGCCTGTCCGGCAGGTGGTTCCAGCGAGTCGAACAGGTGGCTCCGGCGTGCTCGGCAGGTGGTTCCGGTCTGTCCGGTAGGTGATTCCGGCGTGTCCGGCACGTGCTTCCGGCACGTCTGAGAGGTGGTTCCGGCATGCGCGACAGGTGATTTCGGAGTGTCCGCCAGGTGGTTCTGGCCTACCCGGCAGGTGATTTTGGCGTGTCCGGCAGGTGTTTCTGGCGAGTCGAGAAGGTGGCTCCGGCATGCTCGGCAGGTGCTTCCGGCGTCTCCGGCACGTGGTTCTGGTGTGTCTGAGAGCTGGTTCCGGCATGTCCGGCAGATGATTCCGGAGTGTCCGCCAAGTGGTTCTGGCATACCCGGCTGGTGATTTGGGCATGTCAGGTAGGTGGTTCCGGCGAGTCGAGCAGGTGGCTCCGGCGTGCTCGGCACGTTGTTCAGGCGGTTCTGGCAGGTGGTATCCGTCTGATCGGGGTGTGGTTCCAGCATCTCATGAACACGTTTCTGGCACGTCTGAGATGTGGTTCCAGCCGGCCCGACAGGTGTTTCCGCAGTGTCCGCCAAGCGGTTCTGGCGTAGTTGGCAGGTGATTTTTGCATGACCGGCAGGTGGTTCCAGCAAGCCCGGCAGGTGATTCCGAAGTGTTCCCCAACTGGTTGTGGCGTAGCCGGCAGGTGATTTTTGCGTGATCGGCAGGTGGTTCTGGCGAGTCGAGCAGGTGGTTCCGGCGTGCTCGGCTGGTGCTTCCGGGGTCATTGGCACGTGGTTCTGACATATCTGAGAGGTGGTTCCGGCATGCCCGGCAGGTGATTCCGGAGTGTTCGCCAAGTGTTTCCGGCGTAGCCGGCAGGTGATTTTGCAGGTCCAGCGGTCGTTCCGGCGGTTCGAGCCGGTGGTCCCGGCGTGTCCGGCAGGTGGTTCCGGTCTGTCCGGCATGTGGTTCTGTGGTGTCCGGCACGAGGTTCAGTCTGAGAGGCTGTGCCGGCATGCCCCTCACGTGATTCCGGCTTGTCCCCGAAGTGGTGCTGGTGTAGCGGGCAGGTGATTTTGGCGTGTCCGGCAGGTGGTTCAGGCGAGTTGAGCAGGTGCTTGCGACGTGCTCGGCAGGTGCTTCCGGCGTCTCCGGCACGTGTTTCTGGCACATCTGACTGGTGGTTCCGGCATGCCCAAAAGTTGATTCCGGTCTGTCCGGTAGGTGGTTCCGGCGTGCACGGCACGTGGTTCTGGTACGTGTCAGAGGTGGTTGCGTATGCCCAACAGGTGATTCCGGACTGTATGCCACGTGCTTCTGGCACGTCTGAGAGGTGGTTCCAACATGCCCGGCAGGTCATTTCGGAGAGTCGTCCAAGTGGTTCTGGCGTAGCCCGCAGGTGATTTTGGCGTGTCCGGCAGGTGGTTCCGCCGTGCTCGGCAGGTGGTTCAGGCATGGCCGTCACGTGGTTCCAGTCTGTCCAGGACGTGTTTCCAGCTTCTCCGGCATGTGGTTCTGCTACGTCTGAGAGGTGGTTCCGCCATGGCTGGCAGGTGATTCCGGACCGTCCCCCACGTGGTTCTGGCATAGCCAGCAGTTGATATTGGCCTGTCCGGCAGGTGGTTCCAGCGAGTCGAACAGGTGGCTCCGGCGTGCTCGGCAGGTGGTTCCGGTCTGTCCGGTAAGTGATTCCGGCGTGTCCGGCACGTGCTTCTGGCACGTCTGAGAGGTGGTTCCGGCATGCGCGACAGGTGGTTTCGGAGTGTCCGCCAGGTGGTTCTGGCGTACCCGGCAGGTGATTTTGGCATGTCCGGCAGGTGTTTCTGGCGAGTCGAGCAGGTGGCTCCGGCATGCTCGGCAGGTGCTTCCGGCGTCTCCGGCACGTGGTTCTGGCGTGTCTGAGAGCTGGTTCCGGCATGTCCGGCAGATGATTCCGGAGTGTCCGCCAAGTGGTTCTGGCATACCCGGCTGGTGATTTGGGCATGTCAGGTAGGTGGTTCCGGCGAGTCGAGCAGGTGGCTCCGGCGTGCACGGCAGGTTGTTCAGACGGGTCTGGCAGGTGTTTTCCGTCTGTTCGGGGTGTGGTTCCAGCATCTCATGCACATGGTTCTGGCACGTCTGAGATGTGGTTCCGGCCGGCCCGACAGGTGTTTCCACAGTGTCCGCCAAGTGGTACTGGCGTAGTTGGCAGGTGATTTTGGCAGGTGGTTCCAGCAAGCCCGGCAGGTGATTCCGAAGTGTTCCCCAACTGGTTGTGGCGTAGCCGGCAGGTGATTTTTGCGTGTCCGGCAGGTGGTTCTGGCGAGTCGAGCAGGTGGTTCCGGCGTGCTTGGCAGGTGCTTCCTGGGTCATTGGCACGTGGTTCTGGCATATCTGAGAGGTGGTTCCGGAATGCCCGGCAGGTGATTCCGGAGTGTTCGCCAAGTGTTTCCGGCGTAGCCGGCAGGTGATTTTGCATGTCCAGCGGTCGTTCCGGCGGTCGAGCCGGTGGTTCCGGCGTGTCCGGCGGCTGGTTCGGCCGTGTCCGTCAGGTGGTTGTGTGGTGTCCGGCACGAGGTTCCGTCTGAGAGGCTGTGCCGGCATGCCCCTCACGTGATTCCGGCTTGTCCCCGAAGTGGTGCTGGTGTAGCGGGCAGGCGATTTTGGCGTGTCCGGCAGGTGGTTCAGGTGAGTGGAGCAGGTGGTTGCGACGTGGTCGGCATGCGCTTCCGGCGTCTCCGGCACGTGTTTCTGGCACATCTGACTGGTGGTTCCGGCATGCCCAAAAGTTGATTCCGGTCTGTCCGGTAGGTGGTTCCGGCGTGCACGGCACGTGGTTCTGGTACGTCTCAGAGGTGGTTGCGCATGCCCAACAGGTGATTCCGGACTGTCCGCCACATGGTTCTGGCACGTCTGAGAGGTGTTTCCGGCATGCCCGGCAGGTCATCCCAGAGAGTCCTCCAAGTGGTTCTGGCATAACACGCAGGTGATTTTGGCGTGTCTGGCAGGTTGTTCCGTGGTGCTTGGCAGGTGGTTCAGGATTGGCCGGCAGGTGGTTCCAGACTGTCCAGGACGTGTTTCCAGCTTCTCCGGCAGGTGGCTCTGGTACGTCTGAGAGGTGGTTCCGCCATGGCTGGCAGGTGATTCCGGACCGTCCCCCAGGTGGTTCTGGCATAGCCAGCAGTTGATATTGGCCTGTCCGGCAGGTGGTTCCAGCGAGTCGAACAGGTGGCTCCAGCGTGCTCGGCAGGTGGTTCCGGTCTGTCCGGTAGGTGGTTCCGGCATGCACGGCACGTGGTTCTGGTACGTGTCAGAGGTGGTTGCGTATTCCCAACAGGTGATTCCGGACTGTCCGCCACGTGCTTCTGGCACGTCTGACAGGTGGTTCCAACATGCCCGGCAGGTCATTTCGGAGAGTCGTCCCAGTGGTTCTGGCGTAGCCCGCAGGTGATTCCGGCGTGTCCGGCACGTGCTTCCGGCACGTCTGAGAGGTGGTTCCGACATGCGCGACAGGTGGTTTCGGAGTGTCCGCCAGGTGGTTCTGGCGTACCCGGCAGGTGATTTTGGCGTGTCCGGCAGGTGTTTCTGGCGAGTCGAGCAGGTGGCTCCGGCATGCTCGGCAGGTGCTTCCGGCGTCTCCGGCACGTGGTTCTGGTGTGTCTGAGAGCTGGTTCCGGCATGTCCGGCAGATGATTCCGGAGTGTCCGCCAAGTGGTTCTGGCATTCCCGGCTGGTGATTTGGGCATGTCAGGTAGGTGGTTCCGGCGAGTCGAGCAGGTGGCTCGGCGTGCTCGGCAGGTTGTTCAGACGGCTCTGGCAGGTGGTATCCGTCTGTTCGGGGTGTGGTTCCAGCATCTCATGCACATGGTTCTGGCACGTCTGAGATGTGGTTCCGGCTGGCCCGACAGGTGTTTCCACAGTGTCCGCCAAGTGGTACTGGCGTAGTTGGCAGGTGATTTTGGCATGACCGGCAGGTGGTTCCAGCAAGCCCGGCTGGTGATTCCGAAGTGTTCCCCAACTGGTTGTGGCGTAGCCGGCAGGTGATTTTTGCGTGTCCGGCAGGTGGTTCTGGCGAGTCGAGCAGGTGATTCCGGCGTGCTCGGCAGGTGCTTCCGGGGTCATTGGCACGTGGTTCTGGCATATCTGAGAGGTGGTTCCGGCATGCCCGGCAGGTGATTCCGGAGTGTTTGGCAAGTGTTTGCGGCATAGCCGGCAGGTGATTTTGCATGTCCAGCGGTCGTTCCGGCGGGTCGCGCTGGTGGTTCTGGCGTGTCGGGCAGGTGGTTCCGGTCTGTCGGGCAGGTGGTTCTGTGGTGTCCGGCACGAGCTTCAGTTTGAGAGGCTGTGCCGGCATGCCCCTCACGTGATTCCGGCTTGTCCCCGAAGTGGTGCTGGTGTAGCAGGCAGGTGATTTTGGCGTGTCCGGCTGGTGGTTCAGGCGAGTTGAGCAGGTGGTTGCGACGTGCTCGGCAGCTGCTTCCGGCGTCTCCGGCACGTGTTTCTGGCACATCTGACTGGTGGTTCCGGCATGCCCAAAAGTTGATTCCGGTCTGTCCGGTAGGTGATTCCGGCGTGCACGGCTCGTGGTTCTGGTACGTGTCAGAGGTGGTTGCGTATGCCCAACTGGTGATTCCGGACTGTCCGCCACGTGCTTCTGGCACGTCTGAGAGGTGGTTCCAACATGCCCGGCAGGTCATTTCGGAGAGTCGTCCAAGTGGTTCAGGCGTAGCCCGCAGGTGATTTTGGCGTGTCCGGCGGGTGGTTCCGCCGTGCTCGGCAGGTGTTTCAGGCATGGCCTTCACGTGGTTCCAGTCTGTCCAGGACGTGTTTCCAGCTTCTCCGGCAGGTGGTTCTGGTACGTGTGAGAGGTGGTTCCGCCATGGCTGGCAGGTGATTCCGGGCCGTCCCCCAGGTGGTTCTGGCATAGCCAGCAGTTGATATTGGCCTGTCCGGCAGGTGGTTCCAGCGAGTCGAACAGGTGGCTCCGGCGTGCTCAGCAGGTGGTTCCGGTCTGTCCGGTAGGTGATTCCGGCGTTTCCCGCACGTGCTTCCGGCACGTCTGAGAGGTGGTTCCGGCATGCGCGACAGGTGGTTTCGGAGTGTCCGCCAGGTGGTTCTGGCGTACCCGGCAGGTGATTTTGGCGTGTCCGGCAGGTGTTTCTGGCGAGTCGAGCAGGTGGCTCCGGCATGCTCGGCAGGTGCTTCCGGCGTCTCCCGCACGTGGTTCTGGTGTGTCTGAGAGCTGGTTCCGGCATGTCCGGCAGATGATTCCGGAGTGTCCGCCATGTGGTTCTGGCATACCCGGCTGGTGATTTAGGCATGTCAGGTAGGTGGTTCCGGCGAGTCGAGCAGGTGGCTCCGGCGTGCTCGGCAGGTTGTTCAGACGGGTCTGGCAGGTGTTTTCCGTCTGTTCGGGGTGTGGTTCCAGCATCTCATGCACATGGTTCTGGCACGTCTGAGATGTGGTTCTGGCCGGCCCGACAGGTGTTTCCACAGTGTCCGCCAAGTGGTACTGGCGTAGTTGGCAGGTGATTTAGGCATGACCGTCAGGTGGCTCCAGCAAGCCCGGCTGGTGATTCCGAAGTGTTCCCCAACTGGTTGTGGCGTAGCCGGCAGGTGATTTTTGCGTGATCGGCAGGTGGTTCTGGCGAGTCGAGCAGGTGGTTCCGGCGTGCTCGGCTGGTGCTTCCGGGGTCATTGGCACGTGGTTCTGGCATATCTGAGAGGTGGTTCCGGCATGCCCGGCAGGTGATTCCGGAGTGTTCGCCAAGTGTTTCCGGCGTAGCCGGCAGGTGATTTTGCAGGTCCAGCGGTCGTTCCGGCGGGTCGAGCCGGTGGTCCCGGCGTGTCCGGCAGGTGGTTCCGGTCTGTCCGGCATGTGGTTCTGTGGTGTGCGGCACGAGGTTCAGTCTGAGAGGCTGTGCCGGCATGCCCCTCACGTGATTCCGGCTTGTCCCCGAAGTGGTGCTGGTGTAGCGGGCAGGTGATTTTGGCGTGTCCGGCAGGTGGTTCAGGCGAGTTAAGCAGGTGCTTGCGACGTGCTCGGCAGGTGCTTCCGGCATCTCCGGCACGTGTTTCTGGCACATCTGACTGGTGGTTCCGGCATGCCCAAAAGTTGATTCCGGTCTGTCCGGTAGGTGGTTCCGGCGTGCACGGCACGAGGTTCTGGTACGTGTGAGAGGTGGTTGCGTATGCCCAACAGGTGATTCCGGACTGTCCGCCACGTGCTTCTGGCACGTCTGAGAGGTGGTTCCAACATGCCCGGCAAGTCATTTCGGAGAGTCATCCAATTGGTTCTGGCGTAGCCCGCAGGTGATTTTGGCGTGTCCGGCAGGTGGTTCCGCCGTGCTCGGCAGGTGGTTCAGGCATGGCCGTCACGTGGTTCCAGTCTGTCCAGGACGTGTTTCCAGCTTCTCCGGCAGGTGGTTCTGGTACCTCTGAGAGGTGGTTCCGCCATGGCTGGCAGGTGATCCCGGACCGTCCCCCAGTTGGTTCTGGCATAGCCAGCAGTTGATATTGGCCTGTCCGGCAGGTGGTTCCAGCGAGTCGAAGAGGTGGCTCCGGCGTGCCGGCAGGTGGTTCCGGTCTGTCCGGTAGGTGATTCCGGCGTGTCCGGCACGTGCTTCCGGCACGTCTGAGAGGTGGTTCCGGCATGCGCGACAGGTGGTTTCGGAGTGTCCGCCAGGTGGTTCTGGCGTACCCGGCAGGTGATTTTGGCATGTCCGGCAGGTGTTTCTGGCGAGTCGAGCAGGTGGCTCCGGCATGCTCGGCAGGTGCTTCCGGCGTCTCCGGCACGTGGTTATGGCGTATCTGAGAGCTGGTTCCGGCATGTCCGGCAGATGATTCCGGAGTGTCCGCCAAGTGGTTCTGGCATACCCGGCTGGTGATTTGGGCATGTCAGGTAGGTGGTTCCGGCGAGTCGAGCAGGTGGCTCCGGCGTGCTCGGCAGGTTGTTCAGACGGGTCTGGCAGGTGTTTTCCGTCTGTTCGGGGTGTGGTTCCAGCATCTCATGCACATGGTTCTGGCACGTCTGAGATGTGGTTCCGGCCGGCCCGACAGGTGTTTCCACAGTGTCCGCCAAGTGGTACTGGCGTAGTTGGCAGGTGATTTTGGCAGGTGGTTCCAGCAAGCCCGGCAGGTGATTCCGAAGTGTTCCCCAACTGGTTGTGGCGTAGCCGGCAGGTGATTTTTGCGTGTCCGGCAAGTGGTTCTGGCGAGTCGAGCAGGTGGTTCCGGCGTGCTCGGCTGGTGCTTCCGGGGTCATTGGCACGTGGTTCTGGCATATCTGAGAGGTGGTTCCGGCATGCCCGGCAGGTGATTCCGGAGTGTTCGCCAAGTGTTTCCGGCGTAGCCGGCAGGTGATTTTGCATGTCCAGCGGTCGTTCCGGCGGTCGAGCCGGTGGTTCCGGCGTGTCCGGCGGTTGGTTCCGGCGTGTCCGTCAGGTGGTTGTGTGGTGTCCGGCACGAGGTTCCGTCTGAGAGGCTGTGCCGGCATGCCCCTCACGTGATTCCGGCTTGTCCCCGAAGTGGTGCTGGTGTAGCGGGCAGGCGATTTTGGCGTGTCCGGCAGGTGGTTCAGGTGAGTTGAGCAGGTGGTTGCGACGTGGTCGGCATGCGCTTCCGGCGTCTCCGGCACGTGTTTCTGGCACATCTGACAGGTGGTTCCGGCATGCCCAAAAGTTGATTCCGGTCTGTCCGGTAGGTGGTTCCGGCGTGCACGGCACGTGGTTCTGGTACGTGTGAGAGGTGGTTGCGCATGCCCCACAGGTGATTCCGGACTGTCCGCCACATGGTTCTGGCACGTCTGAGAGGTGTTTCCGGCATGCCCGGCAGGTCATCCCAGAGAGTCCTCCAAGTGGTTCTGGCATAACACGCAGGTGATTTTGGCGTGTCTGGCAGGTTGTTCCGTGGTGCTTGGCAGGTGGTTCAGGCTTGGCCGGCAGGTGGTTCCAGACTGTCCAGGACGTGTTTCCAGCTTCTCCGGCAGGTGGTTCTGGTACGTCTGAGAGGTGGTTCCGCCATGGCTGGCAGGTGATTCCGGACCGTCCCCCAGGTGGTTCTGGCATAGCCAGCAGTTGATATTGTACTGTCCGGCAGGTGGTTCCAGCGAGTCGAACAGGTGGCTCCGGCGTGCTCGGCAGGTGGTTCCGGTCTGTCCGGTAGGTGGTTCCGGCGTGCACGGCACGTGGTTCTGGTACGTGTCAGAGGTGGTTGCGTATTCCCAACAGGTGATTCCGGACTGTCCGCCACGTGCTTCTGGCACGTCTGAGAGGTGGTTCCAAAATGCCCGGCAGGTCATTTCGGAGAGTCGTCCCAGTGGTTCTGGCGTAGCCCGCAGGTGATTTTGGCGTGTCCGGCAGGTGGTTCCGGTGGCCTCGGCAGGTGGTTGAGGCATGGCCGTCACGTGGTTCCAGTCTGTCCAGGACGTGTTTACAGCTTCTCCGGCAGGTGGTTCTGGTACGTCTGAGAGGTGGTTCCGCCATGGCTGGCAGGTGATTCCGGACGGTCCCCCAGGTGGTTCTGTCATAGCCAGCAGTTGATATTGGCCTGTCCGGCAGGTGGTTCCAGCGAGTCGAACAGGTGGCTCCGGCGTGCTCGGCAGGTGGTTCCGGTCTGTCCGGTAGGTGATTCCGGCGTGTCCGGCACGTGCTTCCGGCACGTCTGAGAGGTGGTTCCGGCATGCGCGACAGGTGGTTTCGGAGTGTCCGCCAGGTGGTTCTGGCGTACCCGGCAGGTGATTTTTGCGTGTCCGGCAGGTCGTTCTGGCGAGTCGAGCAGGTGGTTCTGGCGTGCTTGGCTGGTGCTTCCGGGGTCATTGGCACGTGGTTCTGGCATATCTGAGAGGTGGTTCCGGCGTGTCCGGCAGGTGGTTCCGGTCTGTCCGGCAGGTGGTTCTGTGGTGTCCGGCACGAGGTTCAGTCTGAGAGGCTGTGCCGGCATGCCCCTCACGTGATTCCGGCTTGTCCCCGAAGTGGTGCTGGTGTAGCGGGCAGGTGATTTTGGCGTGTCCGGCAGGTGGTTCAGGCGAGTTGAGCAGGTGGTTGCGACGTGCTCGGCAGGTGGTTCAGGCATGGCCGTCACGTGGTTCCAGTCTGTCCAGGACGTGTTTCCAGCTTCTCCGGCAGGTGGTTCTGGTACGTCTGAGAGGTGGTTCCGCCATGGCTGGCAGGTGATCCCGGACTGTCCCCCAGGTGGTTCTGGCATAGCCAGCAGTTGATATTGGCCTTTCCGGCAGGTGGTTCCAGCGAGTCGAACAGGTGGCTCCGGCGTGCTCGGCAGGTGGTTCCGGTCTGTCCGGTAGGTGATTCCGGCGTGTCCGGCACGTGCTTCCGGCACGTCTGAGAGGTGGTTCCGGCATGCGCGACAGGTGGTTTCGGAGTGTCCGCCAGGTGGTTCTGGCGTACCCGGCAGGTGATTTTGGCGTGTCTGGCAGGTGTTTCTGGCGAGTCGAGCAGGTGGCTCCGGCATGCTCGGCAGGTGCTTCCGGCGTCTCCGGCACGTGGTTCTGGTGTGTCTGAGAGCTGGTTCCGGCATGTCCGGCAGATGATTCCGGAGTGTCCGCCAAGTGGTTCTGGCATACCCGGCTGGTGATTTGGGCATGTCAGGTAGGTGGTTCCGGCGAGTCGAGCAGGTGGCTCGGCGTGCTCGGCAGGTTGTTCAGACGGCTCTGGCAGGTGGTATCCGTCTGTTCGGGGTGTGGTTCCAGCATCTCATGCACATGGTTCTGGCACGTCTGAGATGTGGTTCCGGCCGGCCCGACAGGTGTTTCCACAGTGTCCGCCAAGTGGTACTGGCGTAGTTGGCAGGTGATTCTGGCATGACTGGCAGGTGGTTCCAGCAAGCCCTGCAGGTGATTCCGAATTGATCCTCAACTGGTTGTGGCGTAGCCGGCAGGTGATTTCTGCGTGTCCGGCAGGTGGTTCTGGCGAGTCGAGCAGGTGGTTCCGGCGTGCTCGGCAGGTGCTTCCGGGGTCATTGGCACGTGGTTCTGGCATATCTGAGAGGTGGTTCCGGCATGCCCAGCAGGTGATTCCGGAGTGTTCGCCAAGTGTTTCCGGCGTAGCCGGCAGGTGATTTTGCATGTCCAGCGGTCGTTCCGGCGGGTCGAGCCGGTGGTTCCGGCGTGTCTGGCAGGTGGTTCCGGTCTGTCCGGCAGGTGGTTCTGTGGTGACCGGCACGAGGTTCAGTCTGAGAGGCTGTGCCGGCATGCCCCTCACGTGATTCCGGCTTGTCCCCGAAGTGGTGCTGGTGTAGCGGGAAGGTGATTTTGGCGTGTCCGGCAGGTGGTTCAGGCGAGTTGAGCAGGTGGTTGCGACGTGCTCTGCAGGTGGTTCCGGCGTCTCCGGCACGTGTTTCTGGCACATCTGACTGGTGGTTCCGGCATGCCCAAAAGTTGATTCCGGTCTGTCCGGTAGGTGGTTCCGGCGTGCACGGCACGTGGTTCTGGTACGTGTCAGAGGTGGTTGCGTATGCCCAACAGGTGATTCCGGACTGTCCGCCACGTGCTTCTGGCACGTCTGAGAGGTGGTTCCAACATGCCCGGCAGGTCATTTCGGAGAGTCGTCCAAGTGGTTCTGGCGTAGCCCGCAGGTGA
Source organism: Equus przewalskii (assembly GCF_037783145.1). Classification (NCBI taxonomy): domain Eukaryota; kingdom Metazoa; phylum Chordata; class Mammalia; order Perissodactyla; family Equidae; genus Equus; species Equus przewalskii. The sequence continues at coordinate 88,929 of NW_027227043.1, forward strand.
TTTTGGCGTGTCCGGCAGGTGGTTCCGCCGTGCTCGGCAGGTGGTTCAGGCATGGCCGTCACGTGGTTCCAGTCTGTCCAGGACGTGTTTCCAGCTTCTCCGGCAGGTGGTTCTGGTACGTCTGAGAGGTGGTTCCGCCATGGCTGGCAGGCGATCCCGGACTGTCCCCTAGGTGGTTCTGGCATAGCCAGCAGTTGATATTGGCCTGTCCGGCAGGTGGTTCCAGCGAGTCGAACAGGTGGCTCCGGCGTTCTTGTCAGGTGGTTCCGGTCTGTCCGGTAGGTGTTTCCGGCGTGTCCGGCACGTGCTTCCGGCACGTCTGAGAGGTGGTTCCGGCATGCGCGGCACGTGATTCCGTAGTGTCCGCCAGGTGGTTCTGGCGTACCCGGCAGGTGATTTTGGCGTGTCCGGCAGGTGTTTCTGGCGAGTCGAGCAGGTGGCTCCGGCATCCTCGGCAGGTGCTTCCGGCGTCTCCGGCACTTGGTTCTGGTGTGTCTGAGAGCTGGTTCCGGCATGTCCGGCAGATGATTCCGGAGTGTCCGCCAAGTGGTTCTGGCATACCCAGCAGGTGATTTTGGCGTGTCAGGGAGGTGGTACCGGTGAGTCGAGCAGGTGGTTCCGGCGTGCTCAGCAGGTGGTTCAGGCGGTTCTGGCAGGTGGTATCCGTCTGTTCGGGGTGTGGTCCCAGCATCTCATGAACACGTTTCTGGCACGTCTGAGATGTGGTTCCAGCCGGCCCGACAGGTGTTTCCGCAGTGTCCGCCAAGCGGTTCTGGCGTAGTTGGCAGGTGAGTTTGGCATGACTGGCAGGTGGTTCCAGCAAGCCTGGCAGGTGATTCCAAAGTGTTCACCAACTGGTTGTGGCGTAGCCGGCAGGTGTTTTTGCGTGATCGGCAGGTGGTTCTGGCGAGTCGAGCAGGTGGTTCCGGCGTGCTCGGCTGGTGCTTCCGGGGTCATTGGCACGGGGTTCTGGCATGTCTGAGAGGTGGTTCCTGCATGCCCGGCAAGTGATTCCGGAGTGTTCGCCAAGTGGTTCTGGCATAGTCGGCAGGTGATTTTGGCATGTCCGGCAGGTGGTTCAGGCGAGTTGAGCAGGTGGTTCCAACGTGCTTGGCAGGTGCTTCCGGCGTCTCCAGCACGTGTTTCTGGCACATCTGACAGGTGGTTCCGGCATGCCCGAAAGGTGATTCCGGTCTGTCCGGGAGGTGGTTCCAGCCTGCACGGCATGTGGTTCTGGTACGTCTCAGAGGTGGTTGCGCATGCCCAACAGGTGATTCCGGACTGTCTGCCACATGGTTCTGGCACGTCTGAGAGGTGGTTCCGGCATGCCCGGCAGGTCATCCCAGAGAGTCCTCCAAGTGGTTCTGGCATAACACGCAGGTGATTTTGGCGTGTCTGGCAGGTTGTTCCGTTGTGCTTGGCAGGTGGTTCAGGCTTGGCCGGCAGGTGGTTCCAGACTGTCCAGGACGTGTTTCCAGCTTCTCCGGCAGGTGGTTCTGGTACGTCTGAGAGGTGGTTCCGCCATGGCTGGCAGGTGATTCCGGACCGTCCCCCAGGTGGTTCTGGCATAGCCAGCAGTTGATATTGGCCTGTCCGGCAGGTGGTTCCAGCGAGTCGAACAGGTGGCTCCGGCGTGCTCGGCAGGTGGTTCCGGTCTGTCCGGTAGGTGATTCCGGCGTGTCCGGCACGTGCTTCCGGCACGTCTGAGAGGTGGTTCCGGCATGCGCGACAGGTGGTTTCGGAGTGTCCGCCAGGTGGTTCTGGCGTACCCGGCAGGTGATTTTGGCGTGTCCGGCAGGTGTTTCTGGCGAGTCGAGCAGGTGGCTCCGGCATGCTCGGCAGGTGCTTCCGGCGTCTCCGGCACGTGGTTCTGGTGTGTCTGAGAGCTGGTTCCGGCATGTCCGGCAGATGATTCCGGAGTGTCCGCCAAGTGGTTCTGGCATACCCGGCTGGTGATTTGGGCATGTCAGGTAGGTGGTTCCGGCGAGTCGAGCAGGTGGCTCCGGCGTGCTCGGCACGTTGTTCAGACAGGTCTGGCAGGTGTTTTCCGTCTGTTCGGGGTGTGGTTCCAGCATCTCATGCACATGGTTCTGGCACGTCTGAGATGTGGTTCCGGCCGGCCCGACAGGTGTTTCCACAGTGTCCGCCAAGTGGTACTGGCGTAGTTGGCAGGTGATTTTGTCATGACCGGCAGGTGGTTCCAGCAATCCCGGCAGGTGATTCCAAAGTGTTCACCAACTGGTTGTGGCGTAGCCGGCAGGTGATTTTTGCGTGATCGGCAGGTGGTTCTGGCGAGTCGAGCAGGTGTTTCCGGCGTGCTCGGCTGGTGCTTCCGGGGTCATTGGCACGGGGTTCTGGCATGTCTGAGAGGTGGTTCCTGCATGCCCGGCAAGTGATTCCGGAGTGTTCGCCAAGTGGTTCCGGCATAGTCGGCAGGTGATTTTGGCATGTCCGGCAGGTGGTTCAGGCGAGTTGAGCAGGTGGTTCCAACGTGCTTGGCAGGTGCTTCCGGCGTCTCCGGCACGTGTTTCTGGCACATCTGACAGGTGGTTCCGGCATGCCCGAAAGGTGATTCCGGTCTGTCCGGTAGGTGGTTCCAGCCTGCACGGCATGTGGTTCTGGTACGTCTCAGAGGTGGTTGCGCATGCCAACAGGTGATTCCGGACTGTCCGCCACATGGTTCTGGCACGTCTGAGAGGTGGTTCTGGCATGCCCGGCAGGTCATCCCAGAGAGTCCTCCAAGTGGTTCTGGCATAACACACAGGTGATTTTGGCGTGTCTGGCAGGTTGTTCCGTTGTGCTTGGCAGGTGGTTCAGGCTTGGCCGGCAGGTGGTTCCAGACTGTCCAGGACGTGTTTCCAGCTTCTCCGGCAGGTGGTTCTGGTACGTCTGAGAGGTGGTTCCGCCATGGCTGGCAGGTGATTACGGACCGTCCCCCAGGTGGTTCTGGCATAGCCAGCAGTTGATATTGGCCTGTCCGGCAGGTGGTTCCAGCGAGTCGAACAGGTGGCTCCAGCGTGCTCGGCAGGTTGTTCAGACGGGTCTGGCAGGTGTTTTCCGTCTGTTCGGGGTGTGGTTCCAGCATCTCATGCACATGGTTCTGGCACGTCTGAGATGTGGTTCCTGCTGGCCCGACAGGTGTTTCCACAGTGTCCGCCAAGTGGTACTGGCGTAGTTGGCAGGTGATTTTGGCATGACCGGCAGGTGGTTCCAGCAAGCCCGGCAGGTGATTCCGAAGTGTTCCCCAACTGGTTGTGGCGTAGCTGGCAGGTGATTTTTGCGTGTCCGGCAGGTGGTTCTGGCGAGTCGGGCAGGTGGTTCCGGCGTGCTCGGCAGGTGCTTCCGGGGTCATTGGCACGTGGTTCTGGCATATCTGAGAGGTGGTTCCGGCATGCCCGGCAGGTGATTCCGGAGTGTTCGCCAAGTGTTTCCGGCGTAGCCGGCAGGTGATTTTGCATGTCCAGCGGTCGTTCCGGCGGGTCGAGCCGGTGGTTCCGGCGTGTGCGGCAGGTGGTTCCGGTCTGTCCGGCAGGTGGTTCTGTGGTGTCCGGCACGAGGTTCAGTCTGACAGGCTGTGCCGGCATGCCCCTCACGTGATTCCGGCTTGTCCCCGAAGTGGTGCTGGTGTAGCGGGCAGGTGATTTTGGCGTGTCCGGCAGGTGGTTCGGGCGAGTTGAGCAGGTGGTTGCGACGTGCTCGGCAGCTGCTTCCGGCGTCTCCGGCACGTGTTTCTGGCACATCTGACTGGTGGTTCCGGCATGCCCAAAAGTGGATTCCGGTCTGTCCGGTAGGTGGTTCCGGCGTGCACGGCACGTGGTTCTGGTACGTGTCAGAGGTGGTTGCGTATGCCCTACAGGTGATTCCGGACTGTCCGCCACGTGCTTCTGGCACGTCTGAGAGGTGGTTCCAACATGCCCGGCAGGTCATTTCGGAGAGTCGTCCAAGTGGTTCTGGCGTAGCCCGCAGGTGATTTTGGCGTGTCCGGCAGGTGGTCCCGCCGTGCTCGGCAGGTGGTTCAGGCATGGCCGTCACGTGGTTCCAGTCTGTCCAGGACGTGTTTCCAGCTTCTCCGGCAGGTGGTTCTGGTACGTCTGAGAGGTGGTTCCGCCATGGCTGGCAGGTGATTCCGGACCGTCCCCCAGGTGGTTCTGGCATAGCCAGCAGTTGATATTGGCCTGTCCGGCAGGTGGTTCCAGCGAGTCGAACAGGTGGCTCCGGCGTGCTCGGCAGGTGGTTCCGGTCTGTCCGGTAGGTGATTCCGGCCTGTCCGGCACGTGCTTCCGGCACGTCTGAGAGGTGGTTCCGGCATGCGCGACAGGTGGTTTCGGAGTGTCCGCCAGGTGGTTCTGGCGTACCCGGCAGGTGATTTTGGCGTGTCCGGCAGGTGTTTCTGGCGAGTCGAGCAGGTGGCTCCGGCATGCTCGACAGGTGCTTCCGGCGTCTCCGGCACGTGGTTCTGGTGTGTCTGAGAGCTGGTTCCGGCATGTCCGGCAGATGATTCCGGAGTGTCCGCCAAGTGGTTCTGGCATACCCGGCTGGTGATTTGGGCATGTCAGGTAGGTGGTTCCGGCGAGTCGAGCAGGTGGCTCCGGCGTGCTCGGCACGTTGTTCAGACGGGTCTGGCAGGTGTTTTCCGTCTTTTCGGGGTGTGGTTCCAGCATCTCATGCACATGGTTCTGACACGTCTGAGATGTGGTTCCGGCCGGCCCGACAGGTGTTTCCACAGTGTCCGAAAAGTGGTACTGGCGTTGTTGGCAAGTGATTTTGGCATGACCGGCAGGTGGTTCCAGCAATCCCGGCAGGTGATTCCAAAGTGTTCACCAACTGGTTGTGGCGTAGCCGGCAGGTGATTTTTGCGTGATCGGCAGGTGGTTCTGGCGAGTCGAGCAGGTGGTTCCGGCGTGCTCGGCTGGTGCTTCCGGGGTCATTGGCACGGGGTTCTGGCATGTCTGAGAGGTGGTTCCTGCATGCCCGGCAAGTGATTCCGGAGTGTTCGCCAAGTGGTTCCGGCATAGTCGGCAGGTGATTTTGGCATGTCCGGCAGGTGGTTCAGGCGAGTTGAGCAGGTGGTTCCAACGTGCTTGGCAGGTGCTTCCGGCGTCTCCGGCACGTGTTTCTGGCACATCTGACAGGTGGTTCCGGCATGCCCGAAAGGTGATTCCGGTCTGTCCGGTAGGTGGTTCCAGCCTGCACGGCATGTGGTTCTGGTACGTCTCAGAGGTGGTTGCGCATGCCAACAGGTGATTCCGGACTGTCCGCCACATGGTTCTGGCACGTCTGAGAGGTGGTTCCGGCATGCCCGGCAGGTCATCCCAGAGAGTCCTCCAAGTGGTTCTGGCATAACACACAGGTGATTTTGGCGTGTCTGGCAGATTGTTCCGTTGTGCTTGGCAGGTGGTTCAGGCTTGGCCGGCAGGTGGTTCCAGACTGTCCAGGACGTGTTTCCAGCTTCTCCGGCAGGTGGTTCTGGTACGTCTGAGAGGTGGTTCCGCCATGGCTGGCAGGTGATTCCGGACCGTCCCCCAGGTGGTTCTGGCATAGCCAGCAGTTGATATTGGCCTGTCCGGCAGGTGGTTCCAGCGAGTCGAACAGGTGGCTCCGGCGTTCTTGGCAGGTGGTTCCGGTCTGTCCGGTAGGTGTTTCCGGCGTGTCCGGCACGTGCTTCCGGCACGTCTGAGAGGTGGTTCCGGCATGCGCGGCAGGTGATTCCGTAGTGTCCGGCAGGTGGTTCTTGCGTACCCGGCAGGTGATTTTGGCGTGTCCGGCAGGTGTTTCTGGCGAGTCGAGCAGGTGGCTCCGGCATGCTCGGCAGGTGCTTCCGGCGTCTCCGGCACTTGGTTCTGGTGTGTCTGAGAGCTGGTTCCGGCATGTCCGGCAGATGATTCCAGAGTGTCCGCCAAGTGGTTCTGGCATACCCAGCAGGTGATTTTGGCGTGTCAGGGAGGTGGTATCGGTGAGTCGAGCAGGTGGTTCCGGCGTGCTCAGCAGGTGGTTCAGGCGGTTCTGGCAGGTGGTATCCGTCTGTTCGGGGTGTGGTTCCAGCATCTCATGAACACGTTTCTGGCACGTCTGACATGTGGTTCCGGCCGGCCCGACAGGTGTTTCCGCAGTGTCCGCCAAGCGGTTCTGGCGTAGTTGGCAGGTGATTTTGGCATGACTGGCAGGTGGTTCCAGCAAGCCTGGCAGGTGATTCCAAAGTGTTCAGCAACTGGTTGTGGCGTAGCCGGCAGGTGATTTTTGCGTGATCGGCAGGTGGTTCTGGCGAGTCGAGCAGGTGGTTCCGGCGTGCTCGGCTGGTGCTTCCGGGGTCATTGGCATGGGGTTCTGGCATGTCTGAGAGGTGGTTCCTGCATGCCCGGCAAGTGATTCCGGAGTGTTCGCCAAGTGGTTCTGGCATAGTCGGCAGGTGATTTTGGCATGTCCGGCAGGTGGTTCAGGCGAGTTGAGCAGGTGGTTCCAACGTGCTTGGCAGGTGCTTCCGGCGTCTCCGGCACGTGTTTCTGGCACATCTGACAGGTGGTTCCGGCATGCCCGAAAGGTGATTCCGGTCTGTCCGGTAGGTGGTTCCAGCCTGCACGGCATGTGGTTCTGGTACGTCTCAGAGGTGGTTGCGCATGCCCAACAGGTGATTCCGGACTGTCCGCCACATGGTTCTGGCACGTCTGAGAGGTGGTTCCGGCATGCCCGGCAGGTCATCCCAGAGAGTCCTCCAAGTGGTTCTGGCATAACACACAGGTGATTTTGGCGTGTCTGGCTGATTGTTCGGTTGTGCTTGGCAGGTGGTTCAGGCTTGGCCGGCAGGTGGTTCCAGACTGTCCAGGATGTGTTTCCAGCTTCTCCGGCAGGTGGTTCTGGTACGTCTGAGAGGTGGTTCCGCCATGGCTGGCAGGTGATTCCGGACCGTCCCCCAGGTGGTTCTGGCATAGCCAGCAGTTGATATTGGCCTGTCCGGCAGGTGGTTCCAGCGAGTCGAACAGGTGGCTCCGGCGTGCTCGGCAGGTGGTTCCGGTCTGTCCGGTAGGTGATTCCGTCGTGTCCGGCACGTGCTTCCGGCACGTCTGAGAGGTGGTTCCGGCATGCGCGACAGGTGGTTTCAGAGTGTCCGCCAGGTGGTTCTGGCGTACCCGGCAGGTGATTTTGGCGTGTCCGGCAGGTGTTTCTGGCGAGTCGAGCAGGTGGCTCCGGCAAGCTCGGCAGGTGCTTCCGGCGTCTCCGGCACGTGGTTCTGGTGTGTCTGAGAGCTGGTTCCGGCATGTCCGGCAGATTATTCCGGAGTGTCCGCAAAGTGGTTCTGGCATACCCGGCTGGTGATTTGGGCATGTCAGGTAGGTGGTTCCGGCGAGTCGAGCAGGTGGCTCCGGCGTGCTCGGCACGTTGTTCAGACGGGTCTGGCAGGTGTTTTCCGTCTGTTCGGGGTGTGGTTCCAGCATCTCATGCACATGGTTCTGGCACGTCTGAGATGTGGTTCCGGCCGGCCCGACAGGTGTTTCCGCAGTGTCCGCCAAGCGGTTCTGGCGTAGTTGGCAGGTGAGTTTGGCATGACTGGCAGGTGGTTCCAGCAAGCCTGGCAGGTGATTCCAAAGTGTTCACCAACTGGTTGTGGCGTAGCCGGCAGGTGATTTTTGCGTGATCGGCAGGTGGTTCTGGCGAGTCGAGCAGGTGGTTCCGGCGTGCTCGGCTGGTGCTTCCGGGGTCATTGGCACGGGGTTCTGGCATGTCTGAGAGGTGGTTCCTGCATGCCCGGCAAGTGATTCCGGAGTGTTCGCCAAGTGGTTCTGGCATAGTCGGCAGGTGATTTTGGCATGTCCGGCAGGTGGTTCAGGCGAGTTGAGCAGGTGGTTCCAACGTGCTTGGCAGGTGCTTCCGGCGTCTCCGGCACGTGTTTCTGGCACATCTGACAGGTGGTTAAGGCATGCCCGAAAGGTGATTCCGGTCTGTCCGGTAGGTGGTTCCAGCCTGCACGGCATGTGGTTCTGGTACGTCTCAGAGGTGGTTGCGCATGCACAACAGGTGATTCGGACGGTCCGCCACATGGTTCTGGCACGTCTGAGAGGTGGTTCCGGCATGCCCGGCAGGTGATTCCGGAGCGTTCGCCAAGTGTTTGCGGCGTAGCCGGCAGGTGATTTTGCATGTCCAGCGGTCGTTCCGGCGGGTCGAGCCGGTGGTTCCGGCGTGTCCGGCATGTGGTTCCGGTCTGTCCGGCAGGTGGTTCTGTGGTGTCCGGCACGAGGTTCAGTCTGAGAGGCTGTGCCGGCATGCCCCTCACGTGATTCTGGCTTGTCCCCGAAGTGGTGCTGGTGTAGCGGGCAGGTGATTTTGGCGTGTCCGGCAGGTGGTTCAGGCGAGTTGAGCAGGTGCTTGCGACGTGCTCAGCAGGTGCTTCCGGCGTCTCCGGCACGTGTTTCTGGCACATCTGACTGGTGGTTGCGGCATGCCCAAAAGTTGATTCCGGTCTGTCCGGTAGGTGGTTCCGGCGTGCAGGGCACGTGGTTCTGGTACGTGTCAGAGGTGGTTGCGTATGCCCAACAGGTGATTCCGGACTGTCTGCCACGTGCTTCTGGCACGTCTGAGAGGTGGTTCCAACATGCCCGGCAGGTCATTTCGGAGAGTCGTCCAAGTGGTTCTGGCGTAGCCCGCAGGTGATTTTGGCGTGTCCGGCAGGTGGTTCCGCCGTGCTCGGCAGGTGGTTCAGGCATGGCCGTCACGTGGTTCCAGTCTGTCCAGGACGTGTTTCCAGCTTCTCCGGCAGGTGGTTCTGGTACGTCTGAGAGGTGGTTCCGCCATGGCTGGCAGGTGATCCCGGACTGTCCCCCAGGTGGTTCTGGCATAGCCAGCAGTTGATATTGGCCTGTCCGGCAGGTGGTCCCAGCGAGTCGAACAGGTGGCTCCGGCGTTCTTGGCAGGTGGTTCCGGTCTGTCCGGTAGGTGTTTCCGGCGTGTCCGGCACGTGCTTCCGGCACGTCTAAGAGGTGGTTCCGGCATGCGCGGCAGGTGATTCCGTAGTGTCCGCCAGGTGATTCTGGCGTACCCGGCAGGTGATTTTGGCGTGTCCGGCAGGTGTTTCTGGCGAGTCGAGCAGGTGGCTCCGGCATGCTCGGCAGGTGCTTCCGGCGTCTCCGGCACTTGGTTCTGGTGTGTCTGAGAGCTGGTTCCGGCATGTCCGGCAGATGATTCCGGAGTGTCCGCCAAGTGGTTCTGGCATACCCAGCAGGTGATGTTGGCGTGTCAGGGAGGTGGTACCGGTGAGTCGAGCAGGTGGTTCCGGCGTGCTCAGCAGGTGGTTCAGGCGGTTCTGGCAGGTGGTATCCGTCTGTTCGGGGTGTGGTCCCAGCATCTCATGAACACGTTTCTGGCATGTATGAGATGTGGTTCCAGCCGGCCCGACAGGTGTTTCCGCAGTGTCCGCCAAGCGGTTCTGGCGTAGTTGGCAGGTGATTTTGGCATGACTGGCAGGTGGTTCCAGCAAGCCTGGCAGGTGATTCCAAAGTGTTCACCAACTGGTTGTGGCGTAGCCGGCAGGTGATTTTTGCGTGATCGGCAGGTGGTTCTGGCGAGTCGAGCAGGTGGTTCCGGCGTGCTCGGCTGGTGCTTCCGGGGTCATTGGCACGGGGTTCTGGCATGTCTGAGAGGTGGTTCCTGCATGCCCGGCAAGTGATTCCGGAGTGTTCGCCAAGTGGTTCTGGCATAGTCGGCAGGTGGTTTTGGCATGTCCGGCAGGTGGTTCAGGCGAGTTGAGCAGGTGGTTCCAACGTGCTTGGCAGGTGCTTCCGGCGTCTCCGGCACGTGTTTCTGGCACATCTGACAGGTGGTTCCGGCATGCCCGAAAGTTGATTCCGGTCTGTCCGGTAGGTGGTTCCAGGATGCACGGCATGTGGTTCTGGTACGTCTCAGAGGTGGTTGCGCATGCCCAACAGGTGATTCCGGACTGTCCGCCACATGGTTCTGGCACGTCTGAGAGGTGGTTCCGGCATGCCCGGCAGGTCATCCCAGAGAGTCCTCCAAGTGGTTCTGGCATAACACGCAGGTGATTTTGGCGTGTCTGGCAGGTTGTTCCGTTGTGCTTGGCAGGTGGTTCAGGCTTGGCCGGCAGGTGGTTCCAGACTGTCCAGGACGTGTTTCCAGCTTCTCCGGCAGGTGGTTCTGGTACGTCTGAGAGGTGGTTCCGCCATGGCGGGCAGGTGATTCCGGACCGTCCCCCAGGTGGTTCTGGCATAGCCAGCAGTTGATATTGGCCTGTCCGGCAGGTGGTTCCAGCGAGTCGAACAGGTGGCTCCGGCGTGCTCGGCAGGTGGTTCCGGTCCGTCCGGTAGGTGATTCCGGCGTGTCCGGCACGTGCTTCCGGCAGGTCTGAGAGGTGGTTCCGGCATGCGCGACAGGTGGTTTCGGAGTGTCCGCCAGGTGGTTCTGGCGTACCCGGCAGGGGATTTTGGCGTGTCCGGCAGGTGTTTCTGGCGAGTCGAGCAGGTGGCTCCGGCATGCTAGACAGGTGCTTCCGGCGTCTCCGGCACGTGGTTCTGGTGTGTCTGAGAGCTGGTTCCGGCATGTCCGGCAGATGATTCCGGAGTGTCCGCCAAGTGGTTCTGGCATACCCGGCTGGTGATTTGGGCATGTCAGGTAGGTGGTTCCGGCGAGTCGAGCAGGTGGCTCCGGCGTGCTCAGCAGGTTGTTCAGACGGGTCTGGCAGGTGTTTTCCGTCTGTTCGGGGTGTGGTTCCAGCATCTCATGCACATGGTTCTGGCACGTCTGAGATGTGGTTCCGGCCGGCCCGACAGGTGTTTCCACATTGTCCGCCAAGTGGTACTGGCGTAGTTGGCAGGTGATTTTGGCATGACCGGCAGGTGGTTCCAGCAAGCCCGGCAGGTGATTCCGAAGTGTTCCCCAACTGGTTGTGGCGTAGCCGGCAGGTGATTTTTGCGTGTCCGGCAGGTGGTTCTGGCGAGTCGAGCAGGTGGTTCCGGCGTGCTCGGCAGGTGCTTCCGGGGTCATTGGCACGTGGTTCTGGCATATCTGAGAGGTGGTTCCGGCATGCCCGGCAGGTGATTCCGGAGTGTTCGCCAAGTGATTCCGGCATAGCCGGCAGGTGATTTTACATGTCCAGCGGTCGTTCCGGCGTGTGCGGCAGGTGGTTCCGGTCTGTCCGGCAGGTGGTTCTGTGGTGTCCGGCACGAGGTTCAGTCTGAGAGGCTGTGCCGGCATGCCCCTCACGTGATTCCGGCTTGTCCCCGAAGTGGTGCCGGTGTAGCGGGCAGGTGATTTTGGCGTGTCCGGCAGGTGATTCAGGCGAGTTGAGCAGGTGGTTGCGACGTGTTCGGCACGTGCTTCCGGCGTCTCCGGCACGTGTTTCTGGCACATCTGACTGGTGGTTCCGGCATGCCCAAAAGTTGATTCCGGTCTGTCCGGTAGGTGGTTCCGGCGTGCACGGCACGTGGTTCTGGTACGTCTCAGAGGTGGTTGCGTATGCCCAACAGGTGATTCCGGACTGTCCGCCACGTGCTTCTGGCACGTCTGAGAGGTGGTTCCAACATGCCCGGCAGGTCATTTCGGAGAGTCGTCCAAGTGGTTCTGGCGTAGCCCGCAGGTGATTTTGGCGTGTCCGGCAGGTGGTTCCGCCATGCTCGGCAGGTGGTTCAGGCATGGCCGTCACGTGGTTCCAGTCTGTCAAGGACGTGTTTCCAGCTTCTCCGGCAGGTGGTTCTGGTACGTCTGAGAGGTGGTTCCGCCATGGCTGGCAGGTGATCCCGGACTGTCCCCCAGGTGGTTCTGGCATAGCCAGCAGTTGATATTGGCCTGTCTGGCAGGTGGTTCCAGCGAGTCGAACAGGTGGCTCCGGCGTTCTTTTCAGGTGGTTCCGGTCTGTACGGTAGGTGTTTCCGGCGTGTCCGGCACGTGCTTCCGGCACGTCTGAGAGGTGGTTCCGGCATGCCCGGCAGGTCATCCCAGAGAGTCCTCCAAGTGGTTCTGGCATAACACACAGGTGATTTTGGCGTGTCTGGCAGGTTGTTCCGTTGTGCTTGGCAGGTGGTTCAGGCTTGGCCGGCAGGTGGTTCCAGACTGTCCAGGACGTGTTTCCAGCTTCTCCGGCAGGTGGTTCTGGTACGTCTGAGAGGTGGTTCCGCCATGGCTGGCAGGTGATTCCGGACCGTCCCCCAGGTGGTTCTGGCATAGCCAGCAGTTGATATTGGCCTGTCCGGCAGGTGGTTCCAGCGAGTCGAACAGGTGGCTCCGGCGTGCTCGGCAGGTGGTTCCGGTCTGTCCGGTAGGTGATTCCGGCGTGTCCGGCACGTGCTTCCGGCACGTCTGAGAGGTGGTTCCGGCATGCGCGACAGGTGGTTTCGGAGTGTCCGCCAGGTGGTTCTGGCGTACCCGGCAGGGGATTTTGGCGTGTCCGGCAGGTGTTTCTGGCGAGTCGAGCAGGTGGCTCCGGCATGCTCGGCAGGTGCTTCCGGCGTCTCCGGCACGTGGTTCTGGTGTGTCTGAGAGCTGGTTCCGGCATGTCCGGCAGATGATTCCGGAGTGTCCGCCAAGTGGTTCTGGCATACCCGGCTGGTGATTTGGGCATGTCAGGTAGGTGGTTCCGGCGAGTCGAGCAGGTGGCTCGGCGTGCTCGGCAGGTTGTTCAGACGGGTCTGGCAGGTGTTTTCCGTCTGTTCGGGGTGTGGTTCCAGCATCTCATGCACATGGTTCTGGCACGTCTGAGATGTGGTTCCGGCCGGCCCGACAGGTGTTTCCACAGTGTCCGCCAAGTGGTACTGGCGTAGTTGGCAGGTGATTTTGGCATGTCCGGCAGGTGGTTCCAGCAAGCCCGGCAGGTGATTCCGAAGTGTTCCCCAACTGGTTGTGGCGTAGCCGGCAGGTGATTTTTGCGTGTCCGGCAGGTGGTTCTGGCGAGTCGAGCAGGTGGTTCCGGCGTGCTCGGCAGGTGCTTCCGGGGTCATTGGCATGTGGTTCTGGCATATCTGAGAGGTGGTTCCGGCATGCCCGGCAGGTGATTTCGGAGTGTTCGCCAAGTGTTTCCGGCGTAGCCGGCAGGTGATTTTGCATGTCCAGCGGTCGTTCCGGCGGGTCGAGCCGGTGGTTCCGGCGTGTCCGGCAGGTGGTTCCGGTCTGTCCGGCAGGTGGTTCTGTGGTGTCCGGCACGAGGTTCAGTCTGAGAGGCTGTGCCGGCATGCACCTCACGTGATTCCGGCTTGTCCCCGAAGTGGTGCTGGTGTAGCGGGCAGGTGATTTTGGCGTGTCCGGCAGGTGGTTCAGGCGAGTTGAGCAGGTGCTTGCGACGTGCTCGGCAGGTGCTTCCGGCGTCTCCGGCACGTGTTTCTGGCACATCTGACTGGTGGTTGCGGCATGCCCAAAAGTTGATTCCGGTCTGTCCGGTAGGTGGTTCCGGCCTGCACGGCACGTGGTTCTGGTACGTCTCAGAGGTGGTTGCGTATGCCCAACAGGTGATTCCGGACTGTCCGCCACGTGCTTCTGGCACGTCTGACAGGTGGTTCCAACATGCCCGGCAGGTCAATTCGGAGAGTCGTCCAAGTGGTTCTGGCGTAGCCCGCAGGTGATTTTGGCGTGTCCGGCAGGTGGTTCCGCCGTGCTCGGCAGGTGGTTCAGGCATGGCCGTCACGTGGTTCCAGTCTGTCCAGGACGTGTTTCCAGCTTCTCCGGCAGGTGGTTCTGGTACGTCTGAGAGGTGGTTCCGCCATGGCTGGCAGGTGATCCCGGACTGTCCCCCAGGTGGTTCTGGCATAGCCAGCAGTTGATATTGGCCTGTCCGGCAGGTGGTCCCAGCGAGTCGAACAGGTGGCTCCGGCGTTCTTGGCAGGTGGTTCCGGTCTGTCCGGTAGGTGTTTCCGGCGTGTCCGGCACGTGCTTCCGGCACGTCTAAGAGGTGGTTCCGGCATGCGCGGCAGGTGATTCCGTAGTGTCCGCCAGGTGATTCTGGCGTACCCGGCAGGTGATTTTGGCGTGTCCGGCAGGTGTTTCTGGCGAGTCGAGCAGGTGGCTCCGGCATGCTCGGCAGGTGCTTCCGGCGTCTCCGGCACTTGGTTCTGGTGTGTCTGAGAGCTGGTTCCGGCATGTCCGGCAGATGATTCCGGAGTGTCCGCCAAGTGGTTCTGGCATACCCAGCAGGTGATGTTGGCGTGTCAGGGAGGTGGTACCGGTGAGTCGAGCAGGTGGTTCCGGCGTGCTCAGCAGGTGGTTCAGGCGGTTCTGGCAGGTGGTATCCGTCTGTTCGGGGTGTGGTCCCAGCATCTCATGAACACGTTTCTGGCATGTATGAGATGTGGTTCCAGCCGGCCCGACAGGTGTTTCCGCAGTGTCCGCCAAGCGGTTCTGGCGTAGTTGGCAGGTGATTTTGGCATGACTGGCAGGTGGTTCCAGCAAGCCTGGCAGGTGATTCCAAAGTGTTCACCAACTGGTTGTGGCGTAGCCGGCAGGTGATTTTTGCGTGATCGGCAGGTGGTTCTGGCGAGTCGAGCAGGTGGTTCCGGCGTGCTCGGCTGGTGCTTCCGGGGTCATTGGCACGGGGTTCTGGCATGTCTGAGAGGTGGTTCCTGCATGCCCGGCAAGTGATTCCGGAGTGTTCGCCAAGTGGTTCTGGCATAGTCGGCAGGTGGTTTTGGCATGTCCGGCAGGTGGTTCAGGCGAGTTGAGCAGGTGGTTCCAACGTGCTTGGCAGGTGCTTCCGGCGTCTCCGGCACGTGTTTCTGGCACATCTGACAGGTGGTTCTGGCATGCCCGAAAGTTGATTCCGGTCTGTCCGGTAGGTGGTTCCAGCCTGCACGGCATGTGGTTCTGGTACGTCTCAGAGGTGGTTGCGCATGCCCAACAGGTGATTCCGGACTGTCCGCCACATGGTTCTGGCACGTCTGAGAGGTGGTTCCGGCATGCCCGGCAGGTCATCCCAGAGAGTCCTCCAAGTGGTTCTGGCATAACACACAGGTGATTTTGGCGTGTCTGGCAGGTTGTTCCGTTGTGCTTGGCAGGTGGTTCAGGCTTGGCCGGCAGGTGGTTCCAGACTGTCCAGGACGTGTTTCCAGCTTCTCCGGCAGGTGGTTCTGGTACGTCTGAGAGGTGGTTCCGCCATGGCTGGCAGGTGATTCCGGACCGTCCCCCAGGTGGTTCTGGCATAGCCAGCAGTTGATATTGGCCTGTCCGGCAGGTGGTTCCAGCGAGTCGAACAGGTGGCTCCGGCGTGCTCGGCAGGTGGTTCCGGTCTGTCCGGTAGGTGATTCCGGCGTGTCCGGCACCTGCTTCCGGCACGTCTGAGAGGTGGTTCCGGCATGCGCGACAGGTGGTTTCGGAGTGTCCGCCAGGTGGTTCTGGCGTACCCGGCAGGTGATTTTGGCGTGTCCGGCAGGTGTTTCTGGCGAGTCGAGCAGGTGGCTCCGGCATGCTCGGCAGGTGCTTCCGGCGTCTCCGGCACGTGGTTCTGGTGTGTCTGAGAGCTGGTTCCGGCATGTCCGGCAGATGATTCCGGAGTGTCCGCCAAGTGGTTCTGGCATACCCGGCTGGTGATTTGGGCATGTCAGGTAGGTGGTTCCGGCGAGTCGAGCAGGTGGCTCCGGCGTGCTCGGCAAGTTGTTCAGACGGGTCTGGCAGGTGTTTTCCGTCTGTTCGGGGTGTGGTTCCAGCATCTCATGCACATGGTTCTGGCACGTCTGAGATGTGGTTCCGGCCGGCCCGACAGGTGTTTCCACAGTGTCCGCCAAGTGGTACTGGCGTAGTTGGCAGGTGATTTTGGCATGACCGGCAGGTGGTTCCAGCAAGCCTGGCAGGTGATTCCGAAGTGTTCCCCAACTGGTTGTGGCGTAGCCGGCAGGTGATTTTTGCGTGTCCGGCAGGTGGTTCTGGCGAGTCGAGCAGGTGGTTCCGGCGTGCTCGGCAGGTGCTTCCGGGGTCATTGGCACGTGGTTCTGGCATATCTGAGAGGTGGTTCCGGCATGCCCGGCAGGTGATTCCGGAGTGTTCGCCAAGTGTTTCCGGCGTAGCCGGCAGGTGATTTTGCATGTCCAGCGGTCGTTCCGGCGGGTCGAGCCGGTGGTTCCGGCGTGTCCGGCATGTGGTTACGGTCTGTCCGGCAGGTGGTTCTGTGGTGTCCGGCACGAGGTTCAGTCTGAGAGGCTGTGCCGGCATGCCCCTCACGTGATTCCGGCTTGTCCCCGAAGTGCTGCTGGTGTAGCGGGCAGGTGATTTTGGTGTGTCCGGCAGGTGGTTCAGGCGAGTTGAGCACGTGCTTGCGACGTGCTCGGCAGGTGGTTCCGGCGTCTCCGGCACGTGTTTCTGGCACATCTGACTGGTGGTTCCGGCATGCCCAAAAGTTGATTCCGGTCTGTCCGGTAGGTGGTTCCGGCGTGCACGGCACGTGGTTCTGGTACGTGTCAGAGGTGTTTGCGTATGCCCAACAGGTGATTCCGGACTGTCTGCCACGTGCTTCTGGCACGTCTGAGAGGTGGTTCCAACATGCCCGGCAGGTCATTTCGGAGATTCGTCCAAGTGGTTCTGGCGTAGCCCGCAGGTGATTTTGGCGTGTCCGGCAGGTGGTTCCGCCGTGCTCGGCAGGTGGTTCAGGCATGGCCGTCACGTGGTTCCAGTCTGTCCAGGACGTGTTTCCAGCTTCTCCGGCAGGTGGTTCTGGTACGTCTGAGAGGTGGTTCCGCCATGGCTGGCAGGTGATCCCGGACCGTCACCCAGGTGGTTCTGGCATAGCCAGCAGTTGATATTGGCCTGTCCAGCAGGTGGTTCCAGCGAGTCGAACAGGTGGCTCCGGCGTTCTTGGCAGCTGGTTCCGGTCTGTCCGGTAGGTGTTTCCGGCGTGTCCGGCACGTGCTTCCGGCACGTCTGAGAGGTGGTTCCGGCATGCGCGGCAGGTGATTCTGTAGTGTCCGCCAGGTGGTTCTGGCATACCCGGCAGGTGATTTTGGCGTGTCCGGCAGGTGTTTCTGGCGAGTCGAGCAGGTGGCTCCGGCATGCTCGGCAGGTGCTTCCGGCGTCTCCGGCACGTGGTTCTGGTGTGTCTGAGAGCTGGTTCCGGCATGTCCGGCAGATGATTCCGGAGTGTCCGCCAAGTGGTTCTGGCATACCCAGCAGGTGATTTTGGAGTGTCAGGGAGGTGGTACCGGTGAGTCGAGCAGGTGGTTCCGGCGTGCTCAGCAGGTGGTTCAGGCGGTTCTGGCAGGTGGTATCCGTCTGTTCGGGGTGTGGTTCCAGCATCTCATGAACACGTTTCTGGCACGTCTGAGATGTGGTTCCGGCCGGCCCGACAGGTGTTTCCGCAGTGTCCGCCAAGCGGTTCTGGCGTAGTTGGCAGGTGATTTTGGCATGACTGGCAGGTGGTTCCAGCAAGCCTGGCAGGTGATTCCAAAGTGTTCACCAACTGGTTGTGGCGTAGCCGGCAGGTGATTTTTGCGTGATCGGCAGGTGGTTCTGGCGAGTCGAGCAGGTGGTTCCGGCGTGCTCGGCTGGTGCTTCCGGGGTCATTGGCACGGGGTTCTGGCATGTCTGAGAGGTGGTTCCTGCATGCCCGGCAAGTGATTCCGGAGTGTTCGCCAAGTGGTTCTGGCATAGTCGGCAGGTGATTTTGGCATGTCCGGCAGGTGGTTCAGGCGAGTTGAGCAGGTGGTTCCAACGTGCTTGGCAGGTGCTTCCGGCGTCTCCGGCACGTGTTTCTGGCACATCTGACAGGTGGTTCCGGCATGCCCGAAAGTTGATTCCGGTCTGTCCGGTAGGTGGTTCCAGCCTGCACGACATGTGGTTCTGGTGCGTCTCAGAGGTGGTTGCGCATGCCCAACAGGTGATTCCGGACTGTCCGCCACATGGTTCTGGCACGTCTGAGAGGTGGTTCCGGCATGCCCGGCAGGTCATCCCAGAGAGTCCTCCAAGTGGTTCTGGCATAACACGCAGGTGATTTTGGCGTGTCTGGCAGGTTGCTCCGTTGTGCTTGGCAGGTGGTTCAGGCTTGGCTGGCGGCTGGTTCCAGACTGTCCAGGAAGTGTTTCCAGCTTCTCCGGCAGGTGGTTCTGGTACGTCTGAGAGGTGGTTCCGCCATGGCTGGCAGGTGATTCCGGACCGTCCCCCAGGTGGTTCTGGCATAGCCAGCAGTTGATATTGGCCTGTCCGGCAGGTGGTTCCAGCGAGTCGAACAGGTGGCTCCGGCGTGCTCGGCAGGTGGTTCCGGTCTGTCCGGTAGGTGATTCCGGCGTGTCCGGCACGTGCTTCCGGCACGTCTGAGAGGTGGTTCCGGCATGCGCGACAGGTGGTTTCGGAGTGTCCGGCAGGTGGTTCTGGCGTACCCGGCAGGGGATTTTGGCGTGTCCGGCAGGTGTTTCTGGCGAGTCGAGCAGGTGGCTCCGGCATGCTCGGCAGGTGCTTCCGGCGTCTCCGGCACGTGGTTCTGGTGTGTCTGAGAGCTGGTTCCGGCATGTCCGGCAGATGATTCCGGAGTGTCCGCCAAGTGGTTCTGGCATACCCGGCTGGTGATTTGGGCATGTCAGGTAGGTGGTTCCGGCGAGTCGAGCAGGTGGCTCCGGCGTGCTCGGCACATTGTTCAGACGGGTCTGGCAGGTGTTTTCCGTCTGTTCGGGGTGTGGTTCCAGCATCTCATGCACATGGTTCTGGCACGTCTGAGATGTGGTTCCGGCCGGCCCGACAGGTGTTTCCACAGTGTCCGCCAAGTGGTACTGGCGTAGTTGGCAGGTGATTTTGGCATGTCCGGCAGGTGGTTCCAGCAAGCCCGGCAGGTGATTCCGAAGTGTTCCCCAACTGGTTGTGGCGTAGCCGGCAGGTGATTTTTGCGTGTCCGGCAGGTGGTTCTGGCGAGTCGAGCAGGTGGTTCCGGCGTGCTCGGCAGGTGCTTCCGGGGTCATGGGCACGTGGTTCTGGCATATCTGAGAGGTGGTTCCGGCATGCCCGGCAGGTGATTCCGGAGTGTTCGCCAAGTGTTTCCGGCGTAGCCGGCAGGTGATTTTGCATGTCCAGCGGTCGTTCCGGCGGGTCGAGCCGGTGGTTCCGGCGTGTCCGGCAGGTGGTTCCGGTCTGTCCGGCAGGTGGTTCTGTGGTGTCCGGTACGAGGTTCAGTCTGAGAGGCTGTGCCGGCATGCCCCTCACGTGATTCCGGCTTGTCCCCGAAGTGGTGCTGGTGTAGCGGGCAGGTGATTTTGGCGTGTCCGGCAGGTGGTTCAGGCGAGTTGAGCAGGTGCTTGCGACGTGCTCGGCAGGTGCTTCCGGCGTCTCCGGCACGTGTTTCTGGCACATCTGACTGGTGGTTGCGGCATGCCCAAAAGTTGATTCCGGTCTGTCCGGTAGGTGGTTCCGGCGTGCACGGCACGTGGTTCTGGTACGTGTCAGAGGTGGTTGCGTATGCCCAACAGGTGATTCCGGACTGTCCGGCACGTACTTCTGGCACGTCTGAGGGGTGGTTCCATCATGCCCGGCAGGTCATTTCGGAGAGTCGTCCAAGTGGTTCTGGCGTAGCCCGCAGGTGATTTTGGCGTGTCCGGCAGGTGGTTCCGCCGTGCTCGGCAGGTGGTTCAGGCATGGCCGTCACGTGGTTCCAGTCTGTCCAGGACGTGTTTCCAGCTTCTCCGGCAGGTGGTTCTGGTACGTCTGAGAGGTGGTTCCGCCATGGCTGGCAGGTGATCCCGGACTGTCCCCCAGGTGGTTCTGGCATAGCCAGCAGTTGATATTGGCCTGTCCGGCTGGTAGCTCCAGCGAGTCGAACAGGTGGCTCCGGCGTGCTCGGCAGCTGGTTCCGTTCTGTCCGGTAGGTGTTTCCGGCGTGTCCGGCACGTGCTTCCGGCACGTCTGAGAGGTGGTTCCTGCATGCGCGGCAGGTGATTCCGTAGTGTCTGCCAGGTGGTTCTGGCATACCCGGCAGGTGATTTTGGCGTGTCCGGCAGGTGTTTCTGGCGAGTCGAGCAGGTGGCTCCGGCATGCTCGGCAGGTGCTTCCGGCGTCTCCGGCACGTGGTTCTGGTGTGTCTGAGAGCTGGTTCCGGCATGTCCGGCAGATGATTCCGGAGTGTCCGCCAAGTGGTTCTGGCATACCCAGCTGGTGATTTGGGCATGTCAGGTAGGTGGTTCCGGCGAGTCGAGCAGGTGGCTCCGGCGTGCTCGGCACATTGTTCAGACGGGTCTGGCAGGTGTTTTCCGTCTGTTCGGGGTGTGGTTCCAGCATCTCATGCACATGGTTCTGGCACGTCTGAGATGTGGTTCCGGCCGGCCCGACAGGTGTTTCCACAGTGTCTGCCAAGTGGTACTGGCGTAGTGGGCAGGTGATTTTGGCATGACCGGCAGGTGGTTCCTGCAAGCCCGGCAGGTGATTCCGAAGTGTTCCCCAACTGGTTGTGGCGTAGCCGGCAGGTGATTTTTGTGTGTCCGGCAGGTGGTTCTGGTGATTCGAGCAGGTGGTTCCGGCGTGCTCGGCTGGTGCTTCCAGGGTCATTGGCACGGGGTTCTGGCATGTCTGAGAGGTGGTTCCTGCATGCCCGGCAAGTGATTCCGGAGTGTTCGCCAAGTGGTTCTGGCATAGTCGGCAGGTGATTTTGGCATGTCCGGCAGGTGGTTCAGGCGAGTTGAGCAGGTGGTTCCAACGTGCTTGGCAGGTGCTTCCGGCGTCTCCGGCACGTCTTTCTGGCACCTCTGACTGGTGGTTGCGGCATGCCCAAAAGTTGATTCCGGTCTGTCCGGTAGGTGGTTCCGGCGTGCACGGCATGTGGTTCTGGTACGTGTCAGAGGTGGTTGCGTATGCCCAACAGGTGATTCCGGACTGTCCGCCACGTACTTCTGGCACGTCTGAGAGGTGGTTCCAACATGCCCGGCAGGTCATTTCGGAGAGTCGTCCAAGTGGTTCTGGCGTAGCCCGCAGGTGATTTTGGCGTGTCCGGCAGGTGGTTCCGCCGTGCTCGGCAGGTGGTTGAGGCATGGCCGTCACGTGGTTCCAGTCTGTCCAGGACGTGTTTCCAGCTTCTCCGGCAGGTGGTTCTGGTACGTCTGAGAGGTGGTTCCGCCATGGCTGGCAGGTGATCCCGGACTGTCCCCCAGGTGGTTCTGGCATAGCCAGCAGTTGATATTGGCCTGTCCGGCAGGTGGTTCCAGCGAGTCGAACAGGTGGCTCCGGCGTTCTTGGCAGGTGGTTCCGGTCTGTCCGGTAGGTGTTTCCGGCGTGTCCGGCACGTGCTTCCGGCACGTCTGAGAGGTGGTTCCGGCATGCGCGGCAGGTGATTCCGTAGTGTCCGGCAGGTGGTTCTTGCGTACCCGGCAGGTGATTTTGGCGTGTCCGGCAGGTGTTTCTGGCGAGTCGAGCAGGTGGCTCCGGCATGTTTGGCAGGTGCTTCCGGCGTCTCCGGCACGTGGTTCTGGTGTGTCTGAGAGCTGGTTCCGGCATGTCCGGCAGATGATTCCGGAGTGTCCGCCAAGTGGTTCTGGCATACCCAGCAGGTGATTTTGGCGTGTCAGGGAGGTGGTACCGGTGAGTCGAGCAGGTGGATCCGGCGTGCTCGGCAGGTGGTTCAGGCGGTTCTGGCAGGTGGTATCCGTCTGTTCGGGGTGTGGTTCCAGCATCTCATGAACACGTTTCTGGCACGTCTGAGATGTGGTTCCAGCCGGCCCGACAGGTGTTTCCACAGTTTCCGCCAAGCGGTTCTGGCGTAGTTGGCAGGTGATTTTGGCATGACTGGCAGGTGGTTCCAGCAAGCCTGGCAGGTGATTCCAAAGTGTTCACCAACTGGTTGTGGCGTAGCCGGCAGGTGATTTTTGCGTGATCGGCAGGTGGTTCTGGCGAGTCGAGCAGGTGGTTCCGGCGTGCTCGGCTGGTGCTTCCGGGGTCATTGGCACGGGGTTCTGGCATGTCTGAGAGGTGGTTCCTGCATGCCCGGCAAGTGATTCCGGAGTGTTCGCCAAGTGGTTCTGGCATAGTCGGCAGGTGATTTTGGCATGTCCGGCAGGTGGTTCAGGCGAGTTGAGCAGGTGGTTCCAACGTGCTTGGCAGGTGCTTCCGGCGTCTCCGGCACGTGTTTCTGGCACATCTGACAGGTGGTTCCGGCATGCCCGAACGGTGATTCCGGTCTGTCCGGTAGGTGGTTCCAGCCTGCACGGCATGTGGTTCTGGTACGTCTCAGAGGTGGTTGCGCATGCCCAACAGGTGATTCCGGACTGTCCGCCACATGGTTCTGGCACGTCTGAGAGGTGGTTCCGGCATGCCTGGCAGGTCATCCCAGAGAGTCCTCCAAGTGGTTCTGGCATAACACGCAGGTGATTTTGGCGTGTCTGGCAGGTTGCTCCGTTGTGCTTGGCAGGTGTTTCAGGCTTGGCCGGCAGGTGGTTCCAGACTGTCCAGGACGTGTTTCCAGCTTCTCCGGCAGGTGGTTCTGGTACGTCTGAGAGGTGGTTCCGCCATGGCTGGCAGGTGATTCCGGACCGTCCCCCAGGTGGTTCTGGCATAGCCAGCAGTTGATATTGGCCTGTCCGGCAGGTGGTTCCAGCGAGTCGAACAGGTGGCTCCGGCGTGCTCTGCAGGTGGTTCGGTCTGTCCGGTAGGTGATTCCGGAGTGTCCGGCACGTGCTTCCGGCACGTCTGAGAAGTGGTTCCGGCATGCGCGACAGGTGGTTTCGGAGTGTCCGCCAGGTGGTTCTGGCGTACCCGGCAGGTGATTTTGGCGTGTCCGGCAGGTGTTTCTGGCGAGTCGAGCAGGTGGCTCCGGCATGCTCGGCAGGTGCTTCCAGCGTCTCCGGCACGTGGTTCTGGTGTGTCTGAGAGCTGGTTCCGGCATGTCCGGCAGATGATTCCGGACTGTCCGCCAAGTGGTTCTGGCATACCCGGCTGGTGATTTGGGCATGTCAGGTAGGTGGTTCCGGCGAGTCGAGCAGGTGGCTCCGGCGTGCTCGGCAGGTTGTTCAGACGGGTCTGGCAGGTGTTTTCCGTCTGTTCGGGGTGTGGTTCCAGCATCTCATGCACATGGTTCTGGCACGTCTGAGATGTGGTTCCGGCCGGCCCGACAGGTGTTTCCACAGTGTCCGCCAAGTGGTACTGGCGTAGTTGGCAGGTGATTTTGGCATGACCGGCAGGTGGTTCCAGCAAGCCCGGCAGGTGATTCCGAAGTGTTCCCCAACTGGTTGTGGCGTAGCCGGCAGGTGATTTTTGCGTGTCCGGCAGGTGGTTCTGGCGAGTCGAGCAGGTGGTTCCGGCGTGCTCGGCAGGTGCTTCCGGGGTCATTGGCACGTGGTTCTGGCATATCTGAGAGGTGGTTCCGGAATGCCCGGCAGGTGATTCCGGAGTGTTCGCCAAGTGTTTCCGGCGTAGCCAGCAGGTGATTTTGCATGTCCAGCGGTCGTTCCGGCGAGTCGAGCCGGTGGTTCCGGCGTGTCCGGCATGTGGTTCCGGTCTGTCCGGCAGGTGGTTCTGTGGTGTCCGGCACGAGGTTCAGTCTGAGAGGCTGTGCCGGCATGCCCCTCACGTGATTCCGGCTTGTCCCCGAAGTGGTGCTGGTGTAGCGGGCAGGTGATTTTGGCGTGTCCGGCAGGTGGTTCAGGCGAGTTGAGCAGGTGCTTGCGACGTGCTCGGCAGGTGCTTCCG
Source organism: Equus przewalskii (assembly GCF_037783145.1). Lineage (NCBI taxonomy): Eukaryota > Metazoa > Chordata > Mammalia > Perissodactyla > Equidae > Equus > Equus przewalskii. The sequence continues at coordinate 112,491 of NW_027227043.1, forward strand.
GCGTCTCCGGCACGTGTTTCTGGCACATCTGACTGGTGGTTGCGGCATGCCCAAAAGTTGATTCCGGTCTGTCCGGTAGGTGGTTCCGGCGTGCACGGCACGTGGTTCTGGTACGTGTCAGAGGTGGTTGCGTATGCCCAACAGGTGATTCCGGACTGTCTGCCACGTGCTTCTGGCACGTCTGAGAGGTGGTTCCAACATGCCCGGCAGGTCATTTCGGAGAGTCGTCCAAGTGGTTCTGGCGTAGCCCGCAGGTGATTTTGGCGTGTCCGGCAGGTGGTTCCGCCGTGCTCGGCAGGTGGTTCAGGCATGGCCGTCACGTGGTTCCAGTCTGTCCAGGACGTGTTTCCAGCTTCTCCGGCAGGTGGTTCTGGTACGTCTGAGAGGTGGTTCCGCCATGGCTGGCAGGTGATCCCGGACTGTCCCCCAGGTGGTTCTGGCATAGCCAGCAGTTGATATTGGCCTGTCCGGCAGGTGGTTCCAGCGAGTCGAACAGGTGGCTCCGGCGTTCTTGGCAGGTGGTTCCGGTCTGTCCGGTAGGTGATTCCGGCATGTCCGGCACGTGCTTCCGGCACGTCTGAGAGGTGGTTCCGGCATGCGCGACAGGTGATTTCGGAGTGTCCGCCAGGTGGTTCTGGCGTACCCGGCAGGTGATTTTGGCGTGTCCGGCAGGTGTTTCTGGCGAGTTGAGCAGGTGGCTCCGGCATGCTCGGCAGGTGCTTCCGGCGTCTCCGGCACTTGGTTCTGGTGTGTCTGAGAGCTGGTTCCGGCATGTCCGGCAGATGATTCCGGAGTGTCCGCCAAGTGGTTCTGGCATACCCAGCAGGTGATTTTGGCGTGTCAGGGAGGTGGTACCGGTGAGTCGAGCAGGTGGTTCCGGCGTGCTCAGCAGGTGGTTCAGGCGGTTCTGGCAGGTGGTATCCGTCTGTTCGGGGTGTGGTTCCAGCATCTCATGAACACGTTTCTGGCACGTCTGAGATGTGGTTCCAGCCGGCCCGACAGGTGTTTCCGCAGTGTCCGCCAAGCGGTTCTGGCGTAGTTGGCAGGTGATTTTGGCATGACTGGCAGGTGGTTCCAGCAAGCCTGGCAGGTGATTCCAAAGTGTTCACCAACTGGTTGTGGCGTAGCCGGCAGGTGATTTTTGCGTGATCGGCAGGTGGTTCTGGCGAGTCGAGCAGGTGGTTCCGGCGTGCTCGGCTGGTGCTTCCGGGGTCATTGGCACGGGGTTCTGGCATGTCTGAGAGGTGGTTCCTGCATGCCCGGCAAGTGATTCCGGAGTGTTCGCCAAGTGGTTCTGGCATAGTCGGCAGGTGATTTTGGCATGTCCGGCAGGTGGTTCAGGCGAGTTGAGCAGGTGGTTCCTACGTGCTTGGCAGGTGCTTCCGGCGTCTCCGGCACGTGTTTCTGGCACATCTGACAGGTGGTTCCGGCATGCCCGAACGGTGATTCCGGTCTGTCCGGTAGGTGGTTCCAGCCTGCACGGCATGTGGTTCTGGTACGTCTCAGAGGTGGTTGCGCATGCCCAAGAGGTGATTCCGGACTGTCCGCCACATGGTTCTGGCACGTCTGAGAGGTGGTTCCGGCATGCCCGGCAGGTCATCCCAGAGAGTCCTCCAAGTGGTTCTGGCATAACACGCAGGTGATTTTGGCGTGTCTGGCAGGTTGCTCCGTTGTGCTTGGCAGGTGGTTCAGGCTTGGCTGGCGGCTGGTTCCAGACTGTCCAGGAAGTGTTTCCAGCTTCTCCGGCAGGTGGTTCTGGTACGTCTGAGAGGTGGTTCCGCCATGGCTGGCAGGTGATTCCGGACCGTCCCCCAGGTGGTTCTGGCATAGCCAGCAGTTGATATTGGCCTGTCCGGCAGGTGGTTCCAGCGAGTCGAACAGGTGGCTCCGGCGTGCTCGGCAGGTGGTTCCGGTCTGTCCGGTAGGTGATTCCGGCGTGTCCGGCACGTGCTTCCGGCACGTCTGAGAGGTGGTTCCGGCATGCGCGACAGGTGGTTTCGGAGTGTCCGCCAGGTGGTTCTGGCGTACCCGGCAGGGGATTTTGGCGTGTCCGGCAGGTGTTTCTGGCGAGTCGAGCAGGTGGCTCCGGCATGCTCGGCAGGTGCTTCCGGCGTCTCCGGCACGTGGTTCTGGTGTGTCTGAGAGCTGGTTCCGGCATGTCCGGCAGATGATTCCGGAGTGTCCGCCAAGTGGTT